>NW_026548668.1:0-437 GCF_027596085.1 Anoplopoma fimbria | reverse complement strand
ACATATAGAGGACATATCAGATATTAAACTGATAAGAACAGATACTACACTTGATCTTAGCCAAAGGCCCGGCGATGATCCCCAACTGTTTGCTGCCGTGTCAGCCTCGTGGCACACGTGTCGCTTGTCATGGTGCAGTACTTTCAATTGGGCATTGCGGGATGCTGCTTAGCACAACCGCACAGGCCCTACAAGGTCAAGCACACTTGTCTTGTTAAAATCAGCTTCTATTCTTTTGACAAGTACACAAGGCTCAGCCGAATGGCAAAGCCTGCCAAAAATAGGTTCAACTCATTGGTGTTCCTCTCCACGGAAGTCTTTAGTAAAAGGCGAAAGACTTGTGCGTTATGAAGAGAAACCAAAGTAAGTACCGCCCCCCGGTGAGAGCAGCCAGAGACACCAGTCGTCCCAGCCAAAACTCTCGCGGTGAGCCTCAG
>NW_026548667.1:0-612 GCF_027596085.1 Anoplopoma fimbria | reverse complement strand
GGGAAATAGGTTCAGCGATCACCGCGGATTGCATGCCAGGTAGTTTTTATTTTATTTTATTTTTTAAATTCAATAACTTTCTTGAGACATTTGTTCATACATATAAACGAAAGATCATTATCTTTATTTAATGTTTTATTATCTTTATTTAATGTTTTCGCGTTTGTCACAGTCGCGGTGCAGTGACGTCACGTCATGATGTTTTCACGGATGTTTATCTGGACGGCTCATCCTCCTGTATACCGGTGTGCCGGATTACCGGTGTTTTTCACGGTACCGGTACCGGTGGACCGGCCGGCTCAACCTCCTATAGCTAGCATAGCTAGAGGAGGTTGAGCAAATCTGGGACTAGAGGAGGCGTCCCGGTAGAATCCCGGTGACCGGGAAATAGGTTCCGGCGATCACCGCGCATTGCATGCCGGGTAGATTTTATTTATTTATTTATTTTTAATTTTAATTTTTAATTTTTTTTTTAATTTTAATTTTTTTTTTTTTTAATTCAATAACTTTATTGAGACATTTGTTCATACATATAAAACACAATATATTTATATATATATATATATATATGTATATATTTACATTTTCAAGTTCTTATTTTTTAAGATCTTA
>NW_026548666.1:0-3851 GCF_027596085.1 Anoplopoma fimbria | reverse complement strand
AGTTGAAGCGGTCATTTGTGGCCATTTATCGTGGGATTAACTCACGTGGATTGCAGAGCTAGAAGGCGCTGTCGTCATGACGATGGTGAAAGCTGCAAGTTCAGTGTGTACCTCGCTCTGCCGTGATCGATTCGTTGGAGGAGGAGAAGGCGACGGCTGCGTTGAGTTTTGCCGGATGAAAAATATCTAGAAGTAGTTAAAAGTATCTAGAAGTAGTTGGAAAACACCGCGAGCTGACTCAACAGTCCCTAAATGTTAAGCTATTGTGTGCATTGTATGGAAGGAGAGAAAAAGGGGGATTCATTATTTAATTCGGACAATTGATGCTAAAAGGCTATTTTGAGTTATTTGAGTTTTTATTTCATTCACTGGTAAAGTGAGACCTATGTGGATAATATATTTTTGTTAATTGATTTAAATTAATATATAGGTCATATTTATGTTATTATTTATTTTAACTGAAACAATGGCCTGTTGTAATTTACTGAGATGTATGAATGTGGCCTGTTCTACAGGTCAGGTTTTTGTGAAGGATTTGAATTGGTGACGCTCGATGTCGAGGGGACATCAGCGACACCGGTAGTCAACGATAGATAGGAGACCAGCACTGGATAGCCACCAGGCAGCTTCCAGACATCCGCTGGAGATAACCAGATGGCGAGCCGGAACTAAGGAACAGAGTCAACTGAACTACCTCCCAAACCTGCGGTGTGGTAGGAACCACAAAGATCAAAGGGCCCCAACGATATAAACTGAGCTCATATCAAGGAAGAGAAGACCATAAAGACATTTCTTTATATTTCTATTTTATTTTGCGCGCATTTTATTATTTTCCATGTTGAAAATTGTTGTTAACAATACAGTTCTGAAACTATGTTTTGTGTGAGTGTGGTCAGTGTTGATGTTCCATCCTGGGCTCCATGAGCGTTAACCTAGAATCCTGGTAACTGGTCCAACTTCGAATTGAAACCGAAACCCAAAAATACCTGTAACCTCATAAGGCAAAGAGGGGTTACAGTAAGTGGCGAGCCAGCCAGGAGCCCAGTTAGGTGACATCAATATTGCTTTATTCAAACATGGATTTTATCCAGAGGTCAAGTGTTAAAATTCCCAACGCAGTCATCGTTGATGGAATAACTGAGTCAGTTCAGGTTGAAGAAGTGATTGATTTCCTTAAGAAGTATGGTGCCATTCAGCGCACTCTTTTGGTTGAGGATGAGTCTTCTGATTTACACAAAAACCTGATTGTCGAGTACGCTAGTGGCTCAGCTGTACAAGCTATGCAGTCACTTTTACCATACAGACACACACTAAAAAGTGATTCAAATGTTGTGTACAATGTTGAGGCTTTAAGTAGTGTTTACACTTCTAAGCTAGGTAGCAGTGCTACAAAAACTTACCTGACAGAGCTAAAAGAGCTAGCAAAGTTAAGCGGCAAAGACTACGAAGCAGTCTTAAGAGAGATGATGATGCATATCGGTAGTGATGTTGAAAGCATGCAATCTGCAAACGAGCCGTCGCCTCTAGTACTCAGTGAGTTTCCTGTAGAGTCCCCACAGCCCACCAGTCCTTTCTCAGGTCCCCCTCAGGATGACAGTGGTGAAAACAGTGCTATGTCAGCACCAGTTGTTGATCAAAGAAGAGTCCTATCCCTTTCTGCGAGTGACATCAATCCACCAGAGGTTCAGAAAGTTGTGGTTGAACACATTGTGAGGAGGGGGGATGCAGGTTCTTCCTCTTCATTCCCAGTCCGACTTCGCTCATTTTCAGGGAAAATTCCCAGACCGAATAGTGAAGTGGACTATGATACTTGGCGTTCGCACATTGACCTTCTCTTGAATGATCCCAGTATGTCTCCTCTTCAAGTGTCTCGAAGGATCTTGGAGAGTTTGCTTTCACCTGCAGCAGATGTGGTAAGAGGCTTGTGCTCCAATTCATTGCCTTCAGCCTATTTGCAACTTCTAGATTCTGCTTTTGGTGCAGTTGAAGATGGAGAAGAGCTGTTTGCTCAATTCATGAGTACTCTCCAGGATCCAGGCGAGAAGCCATCAGCTTACCTACAGCGGTTGCAGCTCACGCTCAACCAGGCTGTTAAGAGAGGGGGGGTCGTACCAGGGGAAGTAGGTAAACACCTCCTCAAACAGTTTTGTAGAGGATGCTGGGACACTGCTCTGCTCTCTAGTTTACAACTTGAGCAGAAGAAAAATCTTCCACCTCCGTTCTCAGAGCTTTTGCTAATGCTACGTACTGAGGAGGACAGACAGGCAGTAAAAGCTAGTCGCATGAGGAAGCATGTAGGTTCCACAAGGCAGAGAGTTCAGCTCCAGTCACAAAGTAGCTGTATTGTTGAGCCAACAGAGAACCCAGAGACCCAGCCCAGTGCTATTGACGATCTTAGGAAGCAGGTAGCTAGCCTCCAGAGTCAGCTAACCACCTTAATGGCTCAGAGGACGCCTGGGGGTTTAGTGATAGAGGAGCTGCGGGAAAAACACAAAGCAGAGTGTCAACATCACACAGTACAAAACCAGACACGACGAAACAACCAAGAAAGAACTACACAAACAAACCCAGACCTTGGTATTGTTTTAGTTGTGGGGAGGATGGACACGTATCAACATTTTGCACCAATGACTCAAACCCGACTTTAGTGACTGAAAAGAGAAAAAAATTAGAGGAAAGACAGCACAAGTGGGAACAACAGAACTGCCCTGACTTACCTTTAAACTAGATTCAGTCTCTGTCGTGGGGCAGACAGGGGCTGAAGAGAAGCAACCACGTTCCTCAAAGAAATACAAGGTTCAAAAGTGTACCATTTCAGAACACTCTAAAAGAAACCACTCCTTTAAGCTTCCTTCTGGGTTGGTAGGTACCAGAAGTACAGCTCAAGTGACCATCAACGGTAAACAAGTTAACTGTCTACTTGATACAGGTTCACAGGTCACCACCGTTCCTCATTCATTTTATGAACAGCACCTAGCCGAACAAGAAATCAAACCCTTGCACGATCTCCTAGAGGTAGAGGGAGCAAACGGACAATCCGTGCCCTACCAAGGTTACATTGAAATGACAGTTGTCTTTCCACAGGCGTTGCTTGGTGTTTCGATCGAGGTACCTACCCTTGCTTTGGTTGTGCCTGATGTCAGGGCCACCTCACAGTCTCTTGTGCTTATAGGTACCAACACCATGGATGTCTTGTATGACACATTTTCGGAAGGTGATTCAACCAACTATCAGCCAGCCCATTACGGCTACCAAGCTGTGATCAAGGTCCTTGAACTCAGACGCAGACAGGCTAGCAATAGCCATGGCATGGTGAAGCTACAAGAAAAGAAACCAGAGGTCGTTCCGGCTGGAAAGACCGTTGTCATCGAAGGTTTCACTGTAGCTAACGACTTCCAGAATGAGAAGACTGTTGTTGTTGAGCATTCATCTTCATCTACTTTGCCTGGCGGGTTAATAGTGAAGTCTTGCTTGGTTGACTTTCCCAACCAGCGACCCTTCAAGCTTCCAGTCATCGTTAGTAATGTATCTGAACATGATGTTATCATCCCTGCAGGGTGTAAACTTGCAGACATCGGTACTTACCAGAGCGTCTTGTCCCAACAGCAAGTGAATCAACCAGCCGATGCTGAGTCATCTCAGAAGTCAAACTTGCACTTCAACTTTGGGGATTCGCCTATCCCACCCGATTGGAAAGAGCGCATTGTCGAGAAACTTCATAACATGCCAGAAGTGTTTGCGCAACACGACTTGGATTTTGGGCGAACAGATAAAGTGGCACATCACATTAAGCTTTCGGATGAGACTCCTTTCAAGCAGCGGCCTCGGCCAATACATCCAGCTGATGTTGA
>NW_026548665.1:0-1051 GCF_027596085.1 Anoplopoma fimbria | reverse complement strand
ACCCTGTTGAGCGGTTCAATCGCACCTTATTGAACATGCTAGGTACCCTGGAGAATCAAGAGAAGTCTCGGTGGCGTGAGTTTGTAAAACCGCTAGTTCACGCGTACAATTGTACGAGGAACGAGGTGACGGGGTTCACGCCATACGAACTCATGTTTGGCCGCCAGCCTCGCTTACCAGTCGATCTCGCTTTTGGTTTGCCTGTGCAGGGTGGTCAGCACACGTCGCACTCTCAGTATGTTCAGACTCTCAAGTCTCGTCTTCAGGAAAGCTACAAAATGGCAACAACGAATGCTGCAAAAACAGCAAGTCGAAACAAAACAAGATATGACAAGCGTGTAACGGCTTCGGACTTGGATGTTGGAGACCGAGTTCTCATCAGAAATGTCCGCTTACGGGGAAAGCACAAAATTTCTGATAAATGGGAAGCAACTGTCCATGTTGTGGTAAGCAGAGCTGGAACACTCCCAGTGTACACAGTGAAGCCTGAGAACCGTGAAGGTCCTTTAAGGACATTACATAGGGACTTACTACTTCCGTGTGGCTACTTACCAGCAGAGGACAGCCATCCTGTCCACAGTCCGAGAGCGTAGGCCGTGACTCGTGCAAATGCTTCCCCAGATGACTGTCAATCCCCCTCGGACGAGAGGAAGATGAGATCATTCCTATCTACTGGTTCAGGGATCCTTCAAGTGTTCAGGTCCCAACTTTTCAGAACACAGCTCAGTTTAATCCAGGAATATCCCCTGAGCAAGATGCACAATGTCAGATACTTCCACTTGATCATCTTGTTGAGAGTACTCCGCGTTCAGCGTGTTGATTATTTACCCGAGATTGACAAACAATTCTTTAGGCTTGACCGTACTACAGATCAGCCTCTGGTACTTTGGATCATTGAGAAGTCAGCTGGGTTATACTTGCACATCTGGATTACTGACATAGTCACAACGGCCGAACCAATGGTTTACCGAAATGACTGTACTAACACGCAATGTGACAAATCTCCAGACGTTCCATGTGACACTGGTGACAATCAGACAGTAGGTACATG
>NW_026548664.1:0-1262 GCF_027596085.1 Anoplopoma fimbria | reverse complement strand
CGGCCTAACCTTTCTAGGATGCAAACGTTTGGGTCATTGTGTTATGCCTACAAACAGGACAAGAGAAAACTGGACTCAAGGTGTGAGAAGGGAATCTTTGTCGGATATGACAAGAATAGCCCCGCCCACATGGTCTACTATCCTGACAACGGGAAAGTGCAGAAGCACAGACTGCTGAAGTTTGTGACCAAAACAGTTGCAGAGCAGCAGACACAGACTGACATGATGATGATGATGATGATGATGATGATGATGATGATGATGATGATGATGATGATGATGATGATGATGAAGACTTTGAGATGCAGAATAGGGCGAGCAAGTGCAGACAAAATACTGATGTGAGTCCAGGTCATATTCAGGACCAGGTTCCAGTAACTGTGCCTGAGGTGAATAGCCAAGCACAGACAGATGAAACCAACCAGGAGTGAGGAAGAAACCAGACTATTTAAGGGAATATGTATCTGATGTGGAGAGTGATGACCGGGTAATGACTAACATTGATTATTGTTACAGATTAATGTGCAATGTACCCCTAACACTCAGGGAAGCTGTAGCCTCATCCAACTCAAAGAGAAAATGACACGTTTACCCTAACCAACCTGTCTGAGGGTAAGAAAGCAGTGGGGGGGTAGATGGGTATATGCAGTTAAGAACAATGTGGATGGATCTGACAGATACAAGGCACGATATGGAGCCAAAGGATACAGTCAAAAGATGGGTGTAGACTACGAGGAGACATTTTCTCCTCCTGCTGACCTGATCAGTATCAGGGTGTTGATGCAGAAAGCAGCGCAGGAAAACCTGATTTTACATCAGATGGAGGTCAAAACTAACTACCTACATGCACCAGTAGATTGTGAGATTTACATGATCCAACCAGAAGGTTATGAGGTGAAATCTAGCACAAACAAACAGTTGGTGTATAAACTAAACAAGTCACTATATGGACTAAAACAGTCAGGCAGAAATTGGAACAAGACGCTGCACGAGTATCTGAGTGAAAACGATTTTGTGCCAAATCCAGCAGATCATTGTGTTTACACAAGGGAAACAGAAGATGAGAAAGTGATCATGATAATATGGGTTGATGACCTGATCATTGCTGCCAGTGGTGGAAATGCACTGAAGGATGTGAAGGAGGTGCTCACAGCAAAATTCAAGATGAAAGACACATGTGAAAATGTCACAGAAGAGATACGTGGAGAAAATACTTGAAAGGTTTGACATGCAAGATTGTAAACCTACAACAAAATCGTTTT
>NW_026548663.1:0-1019 GCF_027596085.1 Anoplopoma fimbria | reverse complement strand
TTTTTACTGTGTACTTTTTGAGTAATCTTATGTCAAATTACCCCCCGGAGAACAAGATAAGCCTTTTCCTCAAACTTTGATGTGGGATAAAAACTATTTCTTCTATAAGTAGTTTATGAGTTTATGTATTAATCTCCTATTTATGCACATTACTGATTTTGCTTCTTCCCCGGAGTTCTTGTGCTTTCTCGCCTCGCAGGTTCCCAGGAATCGGGGTTATATTTGGACTGTCATCGTGCCACCTACTGAGGCCCTGCTGACACCCACTACTACTACCACTATCATTATTAGTCACATTACTATTATTATTGCCTGTACTATTACGCTTATTGACTTGCTTCTACCCTGGAGTCTTTGTGCTTTCTCGCTTCGCAGGCTTCTATAAATCGTGGCTGTACCTGGACCGTGGACGTGCATCCTGCTACGGCCCTGCTGACACCGACTGCTACCACCATTATTATTATTACTAGTCACATTACTATTACTATTACCTGTACCATTAAGCATTTTAGCTTTACTTCCACCCTGAAGCCTTTTTGCTTTCTCGTTCTGCAGGTTTCCATGAATCGTTGTGGTACCTGGACCGTAGTCGTGCCTCCTGCTGTGAGCCGACTGACACCCACTGCTACTTCGATTATTATTATTAGTCACATTACTATCCCTATTTTCATGGCTATAATTCTACTGTAATAATTGCTGCTGTTATTATAAGTAGTCTTATTGTATGAATCATTTATGTCATATACATTGAATGTGTTGTATCTCTGTTATGTTGTTCATTCTGTACACATGACATCTATTGCATTCTGTCCATCCTGGGAGAAGGATCCTCCTCTGTCGTTCTCCCATAGGTTTCTTCCTTTTTTCTCCCTGTTAAAGGGGTTTTTTAGGGGAGTTTTTCCTGTCCCTCTGAGGCAAATTTGTAATTTGTGATTCTGGGCTATACAAAATAAACTGAATTGAATTGAATTGAATTATGAGTCTGATATATTTTGACCAAATACTTCCTAACCTATAGG
>NW_026548662.1:0-1188 GCF_027596085.1 Anoplopoma fimbria | reverse complement strand
TGTAGTAGTAGTAGTAGTACTCTTGTAGTAGTAGTAGTGTAGTAGTACTCTTGTAGTGGTAGTAAGTACTCTTGTAGTAGTAGTAGTATCTTGTAGTAGTAGTATTATAGTAAGTACTAGTAGTAGTAGTAGTACTCTTGTAGTAGTAGCTAGTAGTAGTAGTAGTACTCTTGTAGTAGCAGTAGTAGTAGTAGTAGTAGTAGTACTCGTAGTAGTAGTAGTAGTACTCCTGTAGTAGTAGTAGTAGTAGTACTCCTGTAGGAGGAGTAGTAGTAGTAGTACTCTTGTAGTAGTAGTACTCTTGTAGTAGTAGTAGTAGTAGTACTCTTGTAGTAGTAGTAGTAGTAGTACTCTTGTAGTAGTAGTAGTAGTACTCTTGTAGTAGTAGTAGTAGTACTCTTGTAGTAGTAGTACTCTTGTAGTAGTAGTTGTAGTAGTAGTACTCTTGTAGTAGTAGTACTCTTGTAGTAGTAGTAGTAGTACTCTTGTAGTAGCAGTAGTAGTAGTGTAGTAGTAGTAGTAGTACTCTTGTAGTAGTAGTACTCTTGTAGTAGTAGTCTCTAGTAGTAGTAGTAGTAGTACTCTTGTAGTAGTAGTTGTAGTAGTAGTAGTAGTACTACTCCTGTAGTAGTAGTAGTAGTAGTAGTACTCTTGTAGTAGGAGTAGTAGTAGTAGTAGTACTCTTGTAGTAGTAGTACTCTTGAAGTCGAAGTCCTCTAGTAGTAGTCGTAGAGTACTCTTGTTGTAGTATTAGTACTCCTGTAGGAGTAGTAGTGGTACTCTTGTAGTAGTAGTAGTAGTAGTAGTACTACTCTTGTAATCAGCAGTAGTAGTAGTGTGGTATTCTTGTAGTGGTAGTGATTACTCTTGTGGTGGTAGTGGTATAGAGGTACTCCTGTGGTAGTGATGAGTACTCTTGTAGTGGTAGTAGTGGGTAACTTTCTTGTAGTAGTAGTGAGTGGTCTACTCTTGTGATGATAGTAGTGGTGCTCTTGTGGTGGTTGTGAGTATTAGGTAGTGCTTTTGTGGTGAGTAGTGAGTGCTTTTGTAGTGATAGTTGTAGTAGTGGTAATTGCTCTTGTGGTAGTGAGTGGTAGAGTACTCTTGTGGTGGTGCTGCTCTGTGGTGCTAGCGGTGGTGGTGGTGCTCTTGTGGTAGTGGTACTAGTGCTCTTGTAGTAGTAGTAGT
>NW_026548661.1:0-921 GCF_027596085.1 Anoplopoma fimbria | reverse complement strand
ACTCCTGTAGGAGGAGGTACTCTTGTAGTAGTAGTTGTGGTAGTAGTAGTAGTTGTAGTAGTACTCTTGCAGTAGTAGTAGTAGTAGTAGTAGTAGTAGTAGTAGTACTCTTGTAGTAGTACTCTTGTTGTAGTAGTAGTACTCTTGTAGTAGTAGTATAAGTAGTACTCTTGTAGTAGTAGTACTCTTGTTGTAGTAGTAGAAGTACTCTTGTTGTAGTAATTGTACTACTCTTGTAGTAGTAGTAGTACTCTTGTAGTTGTAGTAGTACTCTTGTAGTAGTAGTAGTAGTAGTAGTACTCTTATAGTAGTAGTAATCTTGTTGTAGTAGTAGTACTCTTGTAGTAGTAGTAGTAGTAGTAGTAGTAGTAGTACCCTTATAGTAGTAGTAATCTTGTTGTTGTAGTAGTAGTACTCTTGTAGTAGTAGTAGTAGTAGTAGTAGTAGTAGTACTCTTGTAGTAGTAGTAGTAGTAGTAGTAGTAGTAGTAGTACTCTTGTAGTAGTAGTAGTAGTAGTATTAGTAGTACTCTTGAAGTCGAAGTCCTCTAGTAGTAGTAGTAGTAGAAGTACTCTTGTTGTAGTAGTAGTACTCCTGTAGGAGTAGTAGTAGTACTCTTGTAGTAGTAGTAGTACTCTTGTAGTAGTAGTAGTAGTACTCTTATAGTAGTAGTAATCTTGTTGTAGTAGTAGTACTCTTGTAGTAGCAGTAGTAGTAGTAGTAGTAGTAGTAGTACTCTTGTAGTAGTAGTAGTAGTAGTAGTACTCTTGTAGTCAGTAGTAGTACTCTTGTAGTAGTAGTAGTAGTAGTAGTACTCTTGTAGTAGTAGTAGAAGTACTATAGTAGTAGTAGTAGAAGTACTATAGTACAACTACTAAGTTGTAGTACTCTTGTAGTCGTAGTAGAAGTACTCTTGTAGTA
>NW_026548660.1:0-362 GCF_027596085.1 Anoplopoma fimbria | reverse complement strand
GTGTCTTATTATCGACATACCACACTATACTATGTCTTATTATCGACATACAATACTATTTAAACATACTATACTATGACTTTGATTTTTTTTTTACTTTTTCACATACTATACTATGACTTTTTTCGACACACTATACTATGTCTTATTATCGACATACAATACTATTTAAACATACTATACTATGACTTTGATTTTTTTTCACTTTTCCGACATACTATACTATGATTATTTTAACTTACTATACAATGACATTTTGATGATTTTTTTCACTCTTTCATCTTATCGACACACTATACTATGACTGATGAATTTTTTCCACATACTATATTATGACTTTTTTTCACTTTTTCGGCATACTA
>NW_026548659.1:0-2500 GCF_027596085.1 Anoplopoma fimbria | reverse complement strand
CGCGATGTTTTTGAAAACTGGGTTTCTGAAATCGTGCGAGAGGTGGCTTGGTGATACCCTACCAAAAGTGGTCACATCGGGTAAGTGTGACAAAGATGCTATCAAACCTCCTATGCATTTTGACAATAACCTTACCCGTTGTAAAACACTCTGTCATATTTTCGCTATGCTGATCACGACGATTTAAACCGGGCAAGGTGGCACAAGAGACGATGGACACGCCTGCGAATCACCACCCGCTGTCCGTATTAAAACACTTTGAACATTTCCACGCGGATGGAGCAGCATGGAGAGGCTGATAGCACCACTGTTTAGCCGCTTCATGCACTCTTTTACGGACGTTTTCAGCCGGCGGTCGCGGTCATTTTCTCGCGGATGGAGCAGCATGGAGAGACAGGCTACTGCACCACTGTTTCCCCACTCCATGCTCTCTCTTTTACGGACGTTTTCAGCCGGCGGTCGCGGTCATTTTCTCGCGGATGGAGCAGCATGGAGAGACAGGCTGATGGCACCACTGTTTCCCCACTTCATGCACTATTTTACGGACGTTTTCAGCCGGCGGTCGCGGTCATTTTCTCGCGGATGGAGCAGCATGGAGAGGCAGGCTGATGGCACCACTCTTTACCCACTTCATGCACTCTTTTACGGACGTTTTCAGCCGGCGGTCGCGGTCATTTTCTCGCGGATGGAGCAGCATGGAGAGGCAGGCTGATGGCACCACTGTTTCCCCACTTCATGCACTCTTTTACGGACGTTTTCAGCCGGCGGTCGCGGTCATTTTCTCGCGGATGGAGCAGCATGGAGAGGCAGGCTGATGGCACCACTGTTTACCCACTTCATGCACTCTTTTACGGACGTTTTCAGCCGGCGGTCGCGGTCATTTTCTCGCGGATGGAGCAGCATGGAGAGACAGGCTGATGGCACCACTGTTTCCCCACTTCATGCACTATTTTACGGACGTTTTCAGCCGGCGGTCGCGGTCATTTTCTCGCGGATGGAGCAGCATGGAGAGGCAGGCTGATGGCACCACTGTTTACCCACTCCATGCTCTCTCTTTTACGGACGTTTTCAGCCGGCGGTCGCGGTCATTTTCTCGCGGATGGAGCAGCATGGAGAGACAGGCTGATGGCACCACTGTTTACACACTCCATGCTCTCTCTTTTACGGACGTTTTCAGCCGGCGGTCGCGGTCATTTTCTCGCGGATGGAGCAGCATGGAGAGACAGGCTGATGGCACCACTCTTTACCCACTTCATGCACTCTTTTACGGACGTTTTCAGCCGGCGGTTGCGGTCATTTTCTCGCGGATGGAGCAGCATGGAGAGGCAGGCTGATGGCACCACTGTTTCCCCACTCCATGCTCTCTCTTTTACGGACGTTTTCAGCCGGCGGTCGCGGTCATTTTCTCGCGGATGGAGCAGCATGGAGAGACAGGCTGATGGCACCACTGTTTACACACTCCATGCTCTCTCTTTTACGGACGTTTTCAGCCGGCGGTCGCGGTCATTTTCTCGCGGATGGAGCAGCATGGAGAGACAGGCTGATGGCACCACTGTTTCCCCACTTCATGCACTCTTTTACGGACGTTTTCAGCCGGCGGTCGCGGTCATTTTCTCGCGGATGGAGCAGCATGGAGAGACAGGCTGATGGCACCACTCTTTACCCACTTCATGCACTCTCTTTTACGGACGTTTTCAGCCGGCGGTCGCGGTCATTTTCTCGCGGATGGAGCAGCATGGAGAGACAGGCTGACTGCACCACTGTTTCCCCACTTCATGCACTCTCTTTTACGGACGTTTTCAGCCGGCGGTCGCGGTCATTTTCTCGCGGATGGAGCAGCATGGAGAGGCAGGCTGATGGCACCACTGTTTCCCCACTCCATGCTCTCTCTTTTACGGACGTTTTCAGCCGGCGGTCGCGGTCATTTTCTCGCGGATGGAGCAGCATGGAGAGACAGGCTGATGGCACCACTGTTTCCCCACTCCATGCTCTCTCTTTTACGGACGTTTTCAGCCGGCGGTCGCGGTCATTTTCTCGCGGATGGAGCAGCATGGAGAGACAGGCTGACTGCACCACTGTTTCCCCACTTCATGCACTCTTTTACGGACGTTTTCAGCCGGCGGTCGCGGTCATTTTCTCGCGGATGGAGCAGCATGGAGAGGCAGGCTGATGGCACCACTGTTTCCCCACTCCATGCTCTCTTACGGACGTTTTCAGCCGGCGGTCGCGGTCATTTTCTCGCGGATGGAGCAGCATGGAGAGGCAGGCTGATGGCACCACTGTTTCCCCACTCCATGCTCTCTCTTTTACGGACGTTTTCAGCCGGCGGTCGCGGTCATTTTCTCGCGGATGGAGCAGCATGGAGAGACAGGCTGATGGCACCACTGTTTCCCCACTCCATGCTCTCTCTTTTACGGACGTTTTCAGCCGGCGGTCGCGGTCATTTTCTCGCGGATGGAGCAGCATGGAGAGACAGGCTGACTGCACCACTGTTTCCCCA
>NW_026548658.1:0-1502 GCF_027596085.1 Anoplopoma fimbria | reverse complement strand
TGTAAGCTTTTTCACTCCTCTTTACAAAAAGCAGAGGGCGCTGCTGCTTTTTCAGTGGACACCGACAGGGTGGGAAGGAAATAGCTAGATCATGACTTGCCGGTATAGAAATGACACAAATCCAGTTAAATGATGGCTTTCATCATTCCTAAGCTCATCGATCATTTTCTTTTCAATTTTATGCTAACGTATTCTACATTTCAACAGTAAATATTAATATTTTTACTGCACTACATTTGTGATCCTTATAGCCACTTTGTACATTCTGATTTGACATTTAAAAGCTGTGAGTGTGTCTGGAAATCTGCAGGCGCTCCCTGTATAGACGAAAGAGCAAAGCGTGGTGATATAGTATCTTTAAAAGGCCCTTTGGTAGGCACAATATTTGCTTACGGCCATACCACCCTGAACACGCCCGATCTCGTCTGATCTCGGAAGCTAAGCAGGGTCGGGCCTGGTCAGTACTTGGATGGGAGACCGCCTGGGAATACCAGGTGCTGTAAGCTTTTTCACTCCTCTTTACAAAAAGCAGAGGGCGCTGCTGCTTTTTCAGTGGACACCGACAGGGTGGGAAGGATATAGCTAGATCATGACTTGCCGGTATAGAAATGACACAAATCCAGTTAAATGATGGCTTTCATCATTCCTAAGCTCATCGATCATTTTCTTTTCAATTTTATGCTAACGTATTCTACATTTCAACAGTAAATATTAATATTTTTACTGCACTACATTTGTGATCCTTATAGCCACTTTGTACATTCTGATTTGACATTTAAAAGCTGTGAGTGTGTCTGGAAATCTGCAGGCGCTCCCTGTATAGACGAAAGAGCAAAGCGTGGTGATATAGTATCTTTAAAAGGCCCTATGGTAGGCACAATATTTGCTTACGGCCATACCACCCTGAACACGCCCGATCTCGTCTGATCTCGGAAGCTAAGCAGGGTCGGGCCTGGTCAGTACTTGGATGGGAGACCGCCTGGGAATACCAGGTGCTGTAAGCTTTTTCACTCCTCTTTACAAAAAGCAGAGGGCGCTGCTGCTTTTTCAGTGGACACCGACAGGGTGGGAAGGATATAGCTAGATCATGACTTGCCGGTATAGAAATGACACAAATCCAGTTAAATGATGGCTTTCATCATTCCTAAGCTCATCGATCATTTTCTTTTCAATTTTATGCTAACGTATTCTACATTTCAACAGTAAATATTAATATTTTTACTGCACTACATTGTGATCCTTATAGCCACTTTGTACATTCTGATTTGACATTTAAAAGCTGTGAGTGTGTCTGGAAATCTGCAGGCGCTCCCTGTATAGACGAAAGAGCAAAGCGTGGTGATATAGTATCTTTAAAAGGCCCTTTGGTAGGCACAATATTTGCTTACGGCCATACCACCCTGAACACGCCCGATCTCGTCTGATCTCGGAAGCTAAGCAGGGTCGGGCCTGGTCAGTACTTGGATGGGAGACCGCCTGGGAATACCAGGTGCTGTAAGCTT
>NW_026548657.1:0-2318 GCF_027596085.1 Anoplopoma fimbria | reverse complement strand
CCATACCACCCTGAACACGCCCGATCTCGTCTGATCTCGGAAGCTAAGCAGGGTCGGGCCTGGTCAGTACTTGGATGGGAGACCGCCTGGGAATACCAGGTGCTGTAAGCTTTTTCACTCCTCTTTACAAAAAGCAGAGGGCGCTGCTGCTTTTTCAGTGGACACCGACAGGGTGGGAAGGAAATAGCTAGATCATGACTTGCCGGTATAGAAATGACACAAATCCAGTTAAATGATGGCTTTCATCATTCCTAAGCTCATCGATCATTTTCTTTTCAATTTTATGCTAACGTATTCTACATTTCAACAGTAAATATTAATCTTTTTACTGCACTACATTTGTGATCCTTATAGCCACTTTGTACATTCTGATTTGACATTTAAAAGCTGTGAGTGTGTCTGGCAATCTGCAGGCGCTCCCTGTATAGACGAAAGAGCAAAGCGTGGTGATATAGTATCTTTAAAAGGCCCTTTGGTAGGCACAATATTTGCTTACGGCCATACCACCCTGAACACGCCCGATCTCGTCTGATCTCGGAAGCTAAGCAGGGTCGGGCCTGGTCAGTACTTGGATGGGAGACCGCCTGGGAATACCAGGTGCTGTAAGCTTTTTCACTCCTCTTTACAAAAAGCAGAGGCGCTGCTGCTTTTTCAGTGGACACCGACAGGGTGGGAAGGAAATAGCTAGATCATGACTTGCCGGTATAGAAATGACACAAATCCAGTTAAATGATGGCTTTCATCATTCCTAAGCTCATCGATCATTTTCTTTTCAATTTTATGCTAACGTATTCTACATTTCAACAGTAAATATTAATCTTTTTACTGCACTACATTTGTGATCCTTATAGCCACTTTGTACATTCTGATTTGACATTTAAAAGCTGTGAGTGTGTCTGGCAATCTGCAGGCGCTCCCTGTATAGACGAAAGAGCAAAGCGTGGTGATATAGTATCTTTAAAAGGCCCTTTGGTAGGCGCAATATTTGCTTACGGCCATACCACCCTGAACACGCCCGATCTCGTCTGATCTCGGAAGCTAAGCAGGGTCGGGCCTGGTCAGTACTTGGATGGGAGACCGCCTGGGAATACCAGGTGCTGTAAGCTTTTTCACTCCTCTTTACAAAAAGCAGAGGGCGCTGCTGCTTTTTCAGTGGACACCGACAGGGTGGGAAGGAAATAGCTAGATCATGACTTGCCGGTATAGAAATGACACAAATCCAGTTAAATGATGGCTTTCATCATTCCTAAGCTCATCGATCATTTTCTTTTCAATTTTATGCTAACGTATTCTACATTTCAACAGTAAATATTAATCTTTTTACTGCACTACATTTGTGATCCTTATAGCCACTTTGTACATTCTGATTTGACATTTAAAAGCTGTGAGTGTGTCTGGCAATCTGCAGGCGCTCCCTGTATAGACGAAAGAGCAAAGCGTGGTGATATAGTATCTTTAAAAGGCCCTTTGGTAGGCACAATATTTGCTTACGGCCATACCACCCTGAACACGCCCGATCTCGTCTGATCTCGGAAGCTAAGCAGGGTCGGGCCTGGTCAGTACTTGGATGGGAGACCGCCTGGGAATACCAGGTGCTGTAAGCTTTTTCACTCCTCTTTACAAAAAGCAGAGGCGCTGCTGCTTTTTCAGTGGACACCGACAGGGTGGGAAGGAAATAGCTAGATCATGACTTGCCGGTATAGAAATGACACAAATCCAGTTAAATGATGGCTTTCATCATTCCTAAGCTCATCGATCATTTTCTTTTCAATTTTATGCTAACGTATTCTACATTTCAACAGTAAATATTAATCTTTTTACTGCACTACATTTGTGATCCTTATAGCCACTTTGTACATTCTGATTTGACATTTAAAAGCTGTGAGTGTGTCTGGCAATCTGCAGGCGCTCCCTGTATAGACGAAAGAGCAAAGCGTGGTGATATAGTATCTTTAAAAGGCCCTTTGGTAGGCGCAATATTTGCTTACGGCCATACCACCCTGAACACGCCCGATCTCGTCTGATCTCGGAAGCTAAGCAGGGTCGGGCCTGGTCAGTACTTGGATGGGAGACCGCCTGGGAATACCAGGTGCTGTAAGCTTTTTCACTCCTCTTTACAAAAAGCAGAGGGCGCTGCTGCTTTTTCAGTGGACACCGACAGGGTGGGAAGGAAATAGCTAGATCATGACTTGCCGGTATAGAAATGACACAAATCCAGTTAAATGATGGCTTTCATCATTCCTAAGCTCATCGATCATTTTCTTTTCAATTTTATGCTAACGTATTCTACATTTCAACAGTAAATATTAATCTTTTTA
>NW_026548656.1:0-639 GCF_027596085.1 Anoplopoma fimbria | reverse complement strand
CTGCACTACATTTGTGATCCTTATAGCCACTTTGTACATTCTGATTTGACATTTAAAAGCTGTGAGTGTGTCTGGAAATCTGCAGGCGCTCCCTGTATAGACGAAAGAGCAAAGCGTGGTGATATAGTATCTTTAAAAGGCCCTTTGGTAGGCACAATATTTGCTTACGGCCATACCACCCTGAACACGCCCGATCTCGTCTGATCTCGGAAGCTAAGCAGGGTCGGGCCTGGTCAGTACTTGGATGGGAGACCGCCTGGGAATACCAGGTGCTGTAAGCTTTTTCACTCCTCTTTACAAAAAGCAGAGGCGCTGCTGCTTTTTCAGTGGACACCGACAGGGTGGGAAGGAAATAGCTAGATCATGACTTGCCGGTATAGAAATGACACAAATCCAGTTAAATGATGGCTTTCATCATTCCTAAGCTCATCGATCATTTTCTTTTCAATTTTATGCTAACGTATTCTACATTTCAACAGTAAATATTAATCTTTTTACTGCACTACATTTGTGATCCTTATAGCCACTTTGTACATTCTGATTTGACATTTAAAAGCTGTGAGTGTGTCTGGAAATCTGCAGGCGCTCCCTGTATAGACGAAAGAGCAAAGCGTGGTGATATAGTATCTTTAAAAGGCC
>NW_026548655.1:0-2246 GCF_027596085.1 Anoplopoma fimbria | reverse complement strand
AGGGACTTTTGGACACGGTATGAGAACACAAAACTCCAGTTTTCCACATTCAATGTTGAGAAATTGACTGACAATGCCCTTAAAACGGTCATTGTCAGAATGTTCAATGAGACAGTGAATGCGGATGACATTGTTTGTGGCTGGGTAGATATTGCACTGTTAAAGGCCAGGCTACCAAGATAAGAGATGAAGATGGTATTTGGAATTGCGCTTGCAGAGTAATTGGGCACACTTTTGATGAATGTACCAATGGCAGAAAGTGCAATCTATGTGGAGAAACAACACACCTCTTCAGGGATTGTCCAAAGTCGTTTGCCAACAAACTGAAGGCGGTAAAAGCAATTGAAAAAGAGAAAGAAAATATACTGAATCGTGGTCAAGAGGACCCATCTGGAGAGTTAATTGAAGAGGCTGGGCTGGGAAATTCAAATCTCCCTCCAAATCCTGTGACTGGAGAACAGAGATCAGGTGAGGAGGGGGAGGGGGAGGGGTCTGCAAATGCCCCACCCATGGAGAGTGGTGAAGAAGAAGAAGAAGAAGGGGCAATGCAGACAGAGGGCGGAGCTCCCTCTGAAACAGAGAAACCAAATGTCGATAGCGAGGATGCCCCCCTCCCCAATGCCCAGCAAGCCAAGAGGCCTTTATCTGAATTGTCCTCTGAGTCTCCTGGAGTCTCAGTGAAGAGGGGAAGAGCTGGGAACTCCTCAGACAGTTTATCTGTGGAGGAGCCCAGAGTCTTCCCCCAAATTCCCCAAATGAGGTCTCTTTTCTAAATATAGCTCTGCAATCAACCCCAAAGGACTCAAAACTCAATGCCACATTGCGGCAGAGGCCAACCCCCAGAGTCCGAAGGGGAAATGGAGCCCAACCCCTTCACCCTTCCCCCATAAGAGTGAAGGAAGAGCTCCATTCACAAGACATTGAATAACTGCTTTTTTAAAAAAAAAAGACATTTAACACTGAAATGCCATCTTTAGTCCTTTAAAATGTTTTACCTGTTAATTTTAAGCATACTCATGACACTCACTTTCTCTACCATCAATGTGAGAAGTGTGAAATCGAGAGTTAGAGCCCAGACTGTTTTATCCTTTCTTAATTCTTTTAAGTCAGATGTGTTTTTAATACAGGAATGTGGCCTGCCTTTTTATAACCACTACAGGGAGTGGGAAAACCTATGGCCACAAACATCAATATGGAGCGGTTCGAACGAAAATAAAAACGATGGAGTGGCCATTTTAATCAAAAACCCCCTTGTCCAAGTGAAGGGCAGCACTGTGGTGAAAGATGGTCGGGCACTTTTAGCACACTTGACTTTCATGGGAAAGGATTTTAAGCTCTTAAATATTTATGGTTTTAATGACAAAAATGACAGGTATGACCTTTTAGAAGACTTGCAGTCCCACATGCTAGGTAGGGCACCTTTAGTTGTAGGGGGAGATTTTAATTGTATTTTTAGCAGGAATGACAGAAAAGGAGCAGGGGACATAAACATTTTATGCACTGACCTTTTATCCCTCAACAGAATGGACTTGACTGACTGGTATGGACGAGCCTCTGGGTCGAAGCTTAATAGAAGCAAGACCCAAGCTCTTTTTTATGGACCATGGACAGCAACTGAAATGACAGGACTCCCCTGACTGTGACCCAGACTTATCAAAAGATACTTGGGATTAAATTTGATGGGGAAGGGGGAGGGAAAACAAATTGGCCAGACGTGGTAGGGAAAGTCAGGCAGAGACTAGGCTACTGGACACTTAGAGGACTGACATTAGAAGGAAAGGTTTTAATCATCAAATCAGTGATTTTACCTTTGCTTTTACTTATCAGTTCTGTTTTTATCCCACCTAGGAAAGTGCTTTTAGAGCTAGAACGAGCCATTTTTTATTTCCTGTGGGGGTCCAAGTGGGAACGGCTCAGAAGAAGCGAAATGAAAAAAACAAAAGAGAAGGGAGGAAAAGGAGTGCCGGACCTGCACCTTTTTTTTGGCAGCAAACACATCGCACAACATCTTAAAGTCGCAACAGCCCCATCCAGAAACCCAAAGACTGTAGCAATGACACGTTTCTGGATGGGGTCTTACCTCAGAAAAATCAAGCTTTTACCCGTAGACCTTAGAACACCTGTGTCTTTTAACCTGCCACCAGCTTATGCTTTTATTGAGACATTTTTACGGCATTTCAAACTTGAGAAGGAGGATCTAAATGTTTTAACTGACCACCGCTCTTTGATTTCTGTTGTGCAGGAGC
>NW_026548654.1:0-539 GCF_027596085.1 Anoplopoma fimbria | reverse complement strand
CTGCTTTCTTCAGCTCAATTCGAGCTGATAGGGCAAAGCAGGTAGTGACCGGTGTTAGGAACAAGCTAGGCAGGGTAGTGTCGGAAGGGGTTGAGATGGTGCATGTCGCCACTGACTACTACCGCACGAGATTTAGGGAGAAAGAGATAGATGTAGGGGAGGGGAGGTTTTTCTGGATCTCCTGACCCAGCGGGTGCCGATTGACATAGCACAGGCTATGGAGGCCCCGCTCACTCTCAAAGAACTTGAGGGTGCCCTCCATAGAATGAACAGGCGGAAGGTGCCTGGCATCGATGGGCTGCCGGTGGAGTTTTATCTCAAGTTTTGGGATATACTTGGGCCGGTAGTGCTGGAGGTGTTGTCCGCAATACTCCGCACAGGTATGAGGGGAGGGTCTCTGGCCACCGGAGTTATCTCCCTACTGTTTAAGAAAGGGGATCACACCGACCTAGGGAACTGGCGGCCACTGACCATGCTGTGTGTTGATTACAAACTCCTGGCAAAGGTCTTAGCGGATCGTCTGGGCACAGCACTTCCTC
>NW_026548653.1:0-980 GCF_027596085.1 Anoplopoma fimbria | reverse complement strand
TTGGTAGCTGTAAAGTGGCAAATAGTAGCCTTTTGCATTGTTAACTTTAGTTTTTCCTGAAAATGACCTGAAATTGCAAATACTGCTGTTTAGAGCCAGTTTATTGATGGAAACCATGTAAACTATGTATTCTTTCAAATTATCCTAATTTTTAGTGACTATCCTGCAGGAATGTGTTTTGAGAGCTGTAAAGTGATAAATAGCAGCTTTTGGCAGAATGTGTGGCGTTACCTACAGTTTTAGCTGAAAATGACCTGAAATTGCAAGTGCTGTTTATAGCCAGTTTCTTGATGGAAACCATGTAAACTATGTATTTTTTCACATTATCCTAATTTTTAGTGACTATCCTGCAGGAATGTGTTTTGAGAGCTGTAAAGTGATAAATAGCAGCTTTTGGCAGAATGTGTGGCGTTACCTACAGTTTTAGCTGAAAATGACCTGAAATTGCAAGTAATGCTGTTTAGAGCCAGTTTCTTGATGGAAACCATTACATTATCCACATTTCAGTGACTATCCTGCAGAAATATGTTTTGGTAGCTGTAAAGTGGCAAATAGTAGCCTTTTGCATTGTTAACTTTAGTTTTTCCTGAAAATGACCTGAAATTGCAAATACTGCTGTTTAGAACCAGTTTATTGATGGAAACCATGTAAACTATGTATTCTTTCACATTATCCACATTTCAGTGACTATCCTGCAGGAATGTGTTTTGAGAGCTGTAAAGTGATAAATAGCAGCTTTTGGCAGAATGTGTGGCGTTACCCATGGTTTTAGCTGAAAATGACCTGAAATTGAAAGTAATGCTGTTTAGAGCCAGTTTCTTGATGGAAACCATGTAAACTTTGTATTCTTTCACATTATCCTAATTTTTAGTGACTATCCTGCAGGAATGTGTTTTGAGAGCTGTAAAGTGATAAATAGCAGCTTTTGGCAGAATGTGTGGCGTTACCCACAGTTTTAGCTGAAAATCACCTGAAATTGC
>NW_026548652.1:0-1552 GCF_027596085.1 Anoplopoma fimbria | reverse complement strand
CGGGATTCTACGGGACGGCTCCTCTAGCTCCCGGACGGCTCAACCTCCTCTAGCTATGCTATCCTTCCGTTTTCAGCCGCGGTCGCAGTCATTTTCACATGATTCAGCAGCATGGAGAGACAGGCTGATGGCACCACTGTTTAGCCACTTCATGCTCTCTTTTACGGACGTTTTCAGCTGGCGGTCGCGGTCATTTTTTAGGCGGATGGAGCAGCATGGTTGTGTCGGTTCATTTACGCCGTTTTAGTGTGCTAAAAGACCCGCTGTCACTCCCAGAGTTTACCCTGACTTGGAGCACTCTGCTGCGGGTGTTTTGACGCTGTGATGCCGGTCATTTTACGCCGTTTCACTGCCTTAAAAGACAGATTCAGCCGGATTTCAGCACTAAAATCCTCCGGAAAGCGCCTGCTATTTTTCCTCCCTGGGCTGCTGGAGGTCATTTTACGCCGTTTTAGTGTGCTAAAAAGACCGGCTGGAGGTTGAGCCGGCCGGTCCACCGGTACCGGTACCGTGAAAAACACCGGTAATCCGGCACACTGGTATACAGGAGGAAAACATTAAATAAAGATATTAAAACATTAAATAAAGATATTAAAACATTAAATAAAGAGAATGAAACATTAAATAAATAGAATAAAACATTAAATAAAGATATTAAAACATTAAACAAAGAGAATAAAACATTAAATGAAGATAATAAAACATTAAATAAAGAGAATGAAACATTAAATAAAGAGAATATAACATTTAATAAAGATAATGAAACATTAAATGAATAGAATAAAACATTAAATAAAGATAATAGATGATGTTTCAGCCTTCGTGGCATCAACTTAAGATCTTAAAAATAAGAACTTGAAAATGTAAATATATACATATATATATATATATATATATATATAAATATATTGTGTTTTATATGTATGAACAAATGTCTCAATAAAGTTATTGAATTAAAAAAAAATTAAAAATTAAAATTAAAAAAAAAATTAAAAATTAAAATTAAAAAATAAATAAATAAATAAAATCTACCCGGCATGCAATGCGCGGTGATCGCCGGAACCTATTTCCCGGTCACCGGGATTCTACCGGGACGCCTCCTCTAGCTCCCAGACGGCTCAACCTCCTCTAGCTATGCTAGCTATAGGAGGGTTGAGCCGGCTGATCCACCGGTACCGGTACCGTGAAAAACACCGGTAATCCGGCACACCGGTATACAGGAGGATGAGCCGTCCAGATAAACATCCGTGAAAACATCATGACGTGACGTCACTGCACCGCGACTGTGACAAACGCGAAACATTAAATAAAGATAATAAAACATTAAATAAAGATAATGATCTTTCGTTTATATGTATGAACAAATGTCTCAAGAAAGTTATTGAATTTAAAAAAATAAAATAAAATAAAAACTACCTGGCATGCAATCCGCGGTGATCGCCGGAACCTATTTCCCGGTCACCGGGATTCTACCGGGAGCGGCTCCTCTAGCTCCCGGACGGCTCAACCTCCTCTAGCTATGCTATCCTTCCGTTTTCAGCCCGCGGTCGCA
>NW_026548651.1:0-812 GCF_027596085.1 Anoplopoma fimbria | reverse complement strand
CATTATCGAGTTTGAGACTATATCCTTCGTTTTGGGCTTTAAGTGACAAATAGCAGCTTTTGGCAGTAATGTCGCGTAAACTGTGTATTAATGAACATTATCGAGTTTCGAGACTATATCCTGCAGAAATGTGTTTTAGGAGCCTTAAAGTGATAAATACCAGCTTTTTTGGCAGTAATGTCGCGTAAACTGGAGGTAAACTGTGTATTAATGAACATTATCGAGTTTCGAGACTATATCCTGCAGAAATGTGTTTTAGGAGGCTTAAAGTGATAAATAGCAGCTTTTGGCAGTAATGTCGCGTAAACTGGAGGTAAACTGTGTATTAATGAACATTATCGAGTTTCGAGACAGTTATGACAGTTATGTAGCGTTAACTACAGGTAAACTGAACATTGTTATTAATATATCATACGTTTTGGGCTTTAACATTATCGAGTTTCATTATAGAGACTATATCCTTCAGTTTTTTAGGGCTTTAAGTGACAAATAGCAGCTTTTGGCAGTAATGTCGCATGAAACTGGAGGTAAACTGTGTATTAATGAACATTATCGAGTTTCGAGACTATATCCTGCAGAAATGTGTTTTAGGAGCCTTAAAAGTGATAAATAACAGCTTTTGGCAGTAATGTCGCGTAAACTGGGGGTAAACGTGTATTAATGAACATTATCGAGTTTGAGACTATATCCTGCAGAAATGTGTTTTAGGAGGCTTAAAGTGACATAGCAGCTTTTGGCAGTAATGTCGCGTAAACTGGAGGTGGCTTTATTAATGAACATTATCGAGTTTCGAGACAGTTATGACAGTTATG
>NW_026548650.1:0-298 GCF_027596085.1 Anoplopoma fimbria | reverse complement strand
CCTAGTAAAATTCTTGAGTTACCCTTTAGCGGTTGCTTTGTCATTGTTAGCTTCTTTGTCACTGGTATTGGTAGTGGTTCCATGGTGTAATGGTTAGCACTCTGGACTCTGAATCCAGTGATCTGAGTTCAAATCTCAGTGGAACCTGATTTTAAGCAAGAGCAAAGGTCAAACAATGCAAACTCTCACTGAAAGGAGCATGACAGGAAACAGGCCATATACCGACAACAGTGCGTTGGCGGTTCGCATCTTGCTTCAGGTACAAGTGAGACCGGAAACAACTGAGGAGTCTCTTGAT
>NW_026548649.1:0-542 GCF_027596085.1 Anoplopoma fimbria | reverse complement strand
AAATATATACATATATATATATATATATATATATATATATATATATAAATATATTGTGTTTTATATGTATGAACAAATGTCTCAATAAAGTTATTGAATTAAAAAAAAATTAAAAATTAAAATTAAAAAAATAAAAAATTAAAATTAAAACCTATTTCCGGTCACCGGGATTCTACGGGGCGGCTCCTCTAGCTCCCGGACGGCTCAACCTCCTCTAGCTATGCTATCCTTCCGTTTTCAGCCCGCGGTCGCGGTCATTTTCACGCGGATTCAGCAGCATGGAGAGACAGGCTGATGGCACCACTGTTTAGCCACTTCATGCTCTCTTTTACGGACGTTTTCAGCCGGCGGTCGCGTCATTTTTAGGCGGATGGAGCAGCATGGTTGTTTCGGTTCATTTTACGCCGTTTTAGTGTGCTAAAAGACCCGCTGTCACTCCCAGAGTTTACCCTGACTTGGAGCACTCTGCTGCGGGTGTTTTGACGCTGTGATGCCGGTCATTTACGCCGTTTCACTGCCTTAAAAGACAGATTAAGCCGGTT
>NW_026548648.1:0-818 GCF_027596085.1 Anoplopoma fimbria | reverse complement strand
CGGCTTTTCTGCTCACAAAAGTCGTTTCAGCCTGAAAATACCCCAAAAGTGTCTTTTCTGACAGGAAACCATACTTTACATGAGTTTCTTCAAGTAAGGGCCTCTGGACTCATAATAACAAGTTTCCTTATGTTTTCATGAAAACATGATACTTTCATCAGCTTTTTTGCTCACAAAATTCGTTTCAGCCTGAAAATACCCAAAAAGTGTGTTTTCTAACATGAATCATACTTTTACATGAGTTTCTTCAAGTAAGGGCCTCTGGACTCATAATAACAAGTTTCTCAGATTTCATGAAACATGATACTTTCATATCTTTTAGATGCATTTACAGCTTTTTTGCTCACAAAAGTCGTTTCAGCCTGAAAATACCCCAAAAGTGTCTTTTCTGACAGGAAACCATACTTTACATGAGTTTTTTCAAGTAAGGGCCTCTGGACTAATATCAACTAGTTTCCTTGTGTTTTCATGAAAACATGATACTTTCATATCTTTTAGATGCATTTCCGGCTTTTTTGCTCACAAAAGTCGTTTCAGCCTGAAAATACCCCAAAAGTGTATTTTCTAACATGAAATCATACTTTACATGAGTTTCTTCAAGTAAGGGCCTCTGGACTCATAATAACAAGTTTCCTTGTGATTTCATGAAAACATGATACTTTCATCACTTTTAGATGCATTTACAGCTTTTCTGCTGTCAAAAGACGCTTCAGCCTTAAAATACCCCAAAAGTGTCTTTTCTGACATGAAATCATACTTTACATGAGTTTCTTCAAGTAAGGGCCTCTGGACTAATATCAACAAGTTTCCTTATGTTT
>NW_026548647.1:0-826 GCF_027596085.1 Anoplopoma fimbria | reverse complement strand
TAATAATAATGGTGGTAGCAGTCGGTGTCAGCAGGGCCGTAGCAGGATGCACGATCCACGGTCCAAATATAACCCGATTCCTGGGAACCTGCGAGGCGAAAGCACAAGAACTCCGGGGAAGAAGCAAAATCAGTAATGTGCATAAATAGGAGATTAATACATAAAGAAGGAGGAGAGAAGAGGAGAGAGGAGCTCAGCGTATCCTAGGTAGTCCCCGGCTGTCTAGGCATATAGCAGCATATCTAGGGGCTGGACCAAGGCGAACCTGAACCAGCCCTAACTATAAGCGCTATCAAAAGGAAGGTCTTAAGCCTGCTCTTGAAAGTGGTGAGTGTGTCTGCCCCCGGACTGAAACTGGAACCTGGTTCCACAGAAGAGGAGCCTGATAACTGAAGGCTCTGGCTCCCATCCTACTTTTATATACTCTAGGAACCACAAGTAACCCTGCATTGATTGAGCGCAGCTCTCTAGTTGGGTAATATGGAACTATAAGTTCCTTAAGATAAGACGGTGCCTGACCAGTTAGAGCTTTGTAGGTAAGTAAAATAATTTTAAATTCTATTCTTGATTTAACAGGGAGCCAGTGCAGAGAAGCTAATACTGGAGTAATATGATCTCTTTTCTTAGTTTTTGTTAGAACACGTGCTGCAGCATTCTGGATCAACTGTAAAGATCTAAGAGACCTATTAGAGCAGCCTGATAATAAGGAGTTACAGTAATCTAGTCTAGAGGTAACAAATGCATGAACTAGTTTTTCTGCATCACTTTGAGACAGGATTTGCCTGATTTTCGCAATGTTACGTAAATGAAAAAAGGCTGTCCTTGA
>NW_026548646.1:0-1186 GCF_027596085.1 Anoplopoma fimbria | reverse complement strand
TAGAATCTTATCATTAAAGAAGTTCATGAAGTCACTACTACTGAGGTTTATAGGAATACACGGCTCAACAGAGCTGTGACTCTCTGTCAGCCTGGCTACAGTGCTGAAGAGAACCCTAGGGTTGTTCTTATTTTTCTCTATTAATGCTGAATAATAGGCTGCTCTAGCATTACGGAGTGCCTTCTTATATATTTTAAGACTGTCTCGCCAGACTAACCGCGCTTCATCCACATTGGTGGAACGCCATATCCTTTCAAGTTTTCGCGATATTTGCTTTAAATCGCGGGTTTGAGGATTATACCATGGAGCAAACCTCCTTTCTTTTATGAGCTATAGAGTCCAGTGTCATTCGCAGTGAGCATGCAGCACTATCAACAAGATGGTCAATCTGAGACGGACTAAAGCTAGCGTAGGAGTCCTCTGTTATATTGAGCAATGGTACTGAATAAAACCCTGAAGAAATCGCTTCTTTAAATTTAGCTACAGCATTATCAGATAGACATCTAGTGTAGAAACTTTTGCCTAATGGCGTACACTCTGGTAGAACAAATTCAAAGTTCTGTTGAGAGACAATTACATTTTCTACTTCAATACCATAAACCAGAACAAGGTCGAGGTATGGTTAAAAGAGTGAGTCGGTTTATGTACACACTGACAGAAGCCAATAGAATCTAGTAATGAACCAAACGCAGTACTAAGGCTATCATTATACACATCCACATGAATATTAAAATCCCCTACAATAATAACTTTATCTGTCTTAAGGACTAAACTAGATAAAAACTCTGAGAATTCAGATAGGAATTCAGAATACGCACCTGGTGCACGATACACTATAACAAATAAAATTGACTTTAATGCTTTCCCGCTCGGGTTTGAAAGACTAAGAACAAGGCTTTCAAATGAGTTGTAATTTAATTTAGGTTTAGGGTTTATTAATAGGCTTGAGTCAAAGATAGCTGCTACTCCACCTCCTCGGCCTGTGCCTCGAGGAATATGAGTATTAATATAACTTGGAGGAGTTGATTCATTAAGGCTAACGTACTCTTCATGACACAGCCAGGTTTCAGTAAGACAAAATAAATCAATATGATTATCTGATATTAAATCATTTACAAGTACACCCTTAGATGACAGAGATCTAATATTTAAGAGTCCACATTTAACTGTCCTGTTTTGATGCACT
>NW_026548645.1:0-916 GCF_027596085.1 Anoplopoma fimbria | reverse complement strand
TTATGTTTTCATGAAAACATGATACTTTCATCACTTTTAGATGCATTTACAGCTTTTCTGCTGCAAAAAGACGTTTCAGCCTTAAAATGCCCCAAAAGTGTCTTTTCTGACAGGAATTCATACTTTACATGAGTTTCTTCAAGTAAGGGCCTCTGGACTAATATCAACTAGTTTCCTTATGTTTTCATGAAAACATGATACTTTCATCACTTTTAGATGCATTTACAGCTTTTCTGCTGCAAAAAGACGTTTCAGCCTTAAAATACCCCAAAAGTGTCTTTTCTGACAGGAAACCATACTTTACATGAGTTTCTTCAAGTAAAGGCCTCAGGACTGATATCAACTAGTTTCCTTGTGTTTTCATGAAAACATGATACTTTCATCACTTTTAGATGCATTTACAGCTTTTTTGCTCACAAAAGTCGTTTCAGCCTGAAAAATACCCCAAAGTGTATTTTCTGCGACTTCAGGAAACCATACTTTACGTGAGTTTCTTCAAGTAAGGGCCTCTGGACTCATAATAACAAGTTTCCTTATGTTTTCATGAAAACATGATACTTTCATCACTTTTAGATGCATTTACAGCTTTTTGCTGCCAAAAAACGTTTCAGCCCTTAAAATACCCTAAAGTGTATTTTCTGACAGGAAACCATAGTTTGCATGAGTTTCTTCAAGTAAGGGCCTTTGGACTCATAATAACAAAGTTTCCTTATGTTTTCCTTAAAACATGATACTTTCATCACTTTTAGATGCATTTACAGCTTTTTTTGCTGCAAAAAGACGTTTCAGCCTTAAAATACCCCAAAACTGTCTTTCCATCAGGAAACCATACTTTACATGAGTTTCTTCAAGTAAGGGCCTCTGGACTCATAATAACAAGTTTCATGTTTTCATGAAAACATGACACTTTCATCAC
>NW_026548644.1:0-1213 GCF_027596085.1 Anoplopoma fimbria | reverse complement strand
CTGCCTGAACCTGCCTTTGTCTCCAGCCCTGTTCCCGGTTCATCTCCAGCTCCTGTCCTGGCTCCTGGCTTCGCCCCCCACCTGATCCCCTCGTCCTTCATGCAACGCATGCCCAGCTAAAAACAATAAACCCCTTACCCCTACTCTCTGCCTCCCGTCTCTCTGTGCTGCATTCAGGTCCACCAGTCACGTCCTAACAGTACGATCTGGCCTAAATATGGACCCGGCAGACGCAGAGAGGCTCCACCAAGCTCTGTCCAGTCAAGGGGCGCTTATTGGACAACACGACAACGCCCTAAAGGACATTTTTTTTTGCTGCCTTAAGGACCTTTCCGCTAGCCTCCACAGTCTCCGGGAGGGATTACCTTCCCAAACCACTACAGCAGTCCCTAGCCAGACCCCAGTCCCCCTCCCCCCACCCTCCGTGAGCCTTTTGTCCCTGCGCCAGAGCGCTATGATGGCGATCTTGGCGCCTGCCGAGCTTTCCTGGTCCAGTGTTCCCTGGTGTTTGAGCAGCAACCTCACACGTATGCCTTGGACCGCTCCCGCATATCTTACCTCCTGGGCTCTCTGAAGGGAGCGGCGCTCGCCTGGGGCTCATCGGTGTGGGAGCAGCAGTCTGCCATCTGCTGGTCCTACAGAGACTACAGCCGTGTTGATTGAACTCACCCCGGCACTGTTCCCATGAACCACTCCCCCACCTCTCTCGCCTGCAGCTGAGCGCAGACCACGCCCACTGCCACAATGACATTCTCAGAGACATGATTAATCGATTTGTTTTTGTTTATTTGGACGACATCCTGATTTTTTCCCAGTCTCACACAGAACATGTACAACATGTAGGCCAGGTACTCCAACGCCTCCTGGAGAATAAGTTGTATGTTAAACTTGAGAAATGTGAGTTCCATGTTCCCACTGTGTCTTTTTTGGGGTATGTGATAGCTAAGGGAGAGGTGCAGATGGACCCAGCGAAGGTGACCGCTGTGTCGGAGTGGCCAGCTCCGTCCAACTTGAAGCAGCTGCAGCGATTTCTGGGCTTTGCAGACTTCCACAGGAGGTTTATCCGCAACTACAGCCGCATTGCTGCCCCGCTCACTGCACTCACCTCCATCTCCATCCCGTTCCGCTGGACTCCCGAGGCAGAGACCGCCTTCGGTGAGCTCAAACGTCGTTGCCCCTGTCCTCATTCAACCGGATCCAGCCCTTCAATTCA
>NW_026548643.1:0-1454 GCF_027596085.1 Anoplopoma fimbria | reverse complement strand
GCAGTTTTATCTCAGCGCTCTTCTGCAGATAACAAATTGCATCCCTGTGCTTTCTTCTCTCGGCATTGGAGGAATGGCGCCACTGGCTGGAGGGGGCAGCTCAACCCTTCATCATTTGGACAGATCCCAAGAACCTGTCCTTCATCCAGTCAGCTAAGCGACTGAATTCTCGTCAGGCAAGGTGGGCCCTGTTTTTTGGCCGGTTTAATTTTACCTTTACTTATCGCCCAGGGTCCCGTAACATCAAGGCCGACGCCCTGTCTCGCCAGTTCACTGCAGAGGAGACCAGCTCCGATCCTGATCCCATCCTGTCGCCCACCCGCATTATTGCTGCTGTCACCTGGGAGATTGAGTCGCTGGTCAGACAGGCTCAGGAACAACAACCAGACCCAGGTAACGGACCTCTCAACCGTCTGTTTGTCCCCGACTCCGTTCGTTCCCAGGTCCTCCAGTGGGCCCACTCTTCAAACCTTACCTGTCATCCTGGTATCCACCGGACACTCGCCTTCCTCCGCCAACAGTTCTGGTGGTCCACTATTCCGACACACGGTCATTTGTTTCTGCCTGTCCTATATGTGCCCAAAACAAGTCTTCCTCACGACCCCGTCTGATTCCTTCGACCTCTGCCAATCCCCAGCCGCCCTTGGTCCCATATTGCCGTGGACTTTGTAACCGGTCTCCCCATGTCTGCAGGTAAAACAGTCATTCTGTCCATCATTGATCGTTTTTCCAAAGCTGCTCATTTTATTGCCCTGCCAAAACTCCCCCTCAGCTAGGGAGACTGCTGATCTCCTGGTGGAGAATGTTTTCCGTTTACATGGTCTCCCTACAGATATTGTGTCAGACAGAGGCCCTCAATTCACCTCCCAAGTCTGGAAGGCTTTCTGCACTGCCTTAGGAGCCACCACCAGCCTCTCATCTGGATACCATCCCCAGACCAATGGCCAAAAACTGCCCTGGGCGGAGTATGCTCACAACTCCTTGCCCAACGCCTCGTCAGGCATGTCCCCTTTCCTCTGTTCTCTCGGGTATGAGCCCCCCCTGTTTCCAGCTCAGGAAGAGGAGATTGCAGTTCCATCTGTCCATGCCCACACGCAAGCGCTGCCGCAGGGTCTGGAAGCGAGCCCGCACTGCCCTTCTTCAAGCCTCCACTAGAGCCCAAAGGCAGGCTGACCGCCGCCGCTCCCCAGCTCCCAAGTACACACCGGGCCAGAAGGTATGGCTCTTATCAAGGGATCTCCCACTCAAGGTGGAGTCCAAGAAACTGTCCCCTCGCTATATCGGTCCCTTCACTATTGAACGCATCATCAATCCCTGTGCAGTCCGCCTTAAACTTCCAGCTTCCCTCCGTGTTCATCCCACCTTCCATGTGTCTCAGATCAAGCCCGTCTCCACTAGTCCTCTGTCCCCCCCTGCACCTGCCCCCCCAGGATTATTGATAATCACCCTGCCTT
>NW_026548642.1:0-1918 GCF_027596085.1 Anoplopoma fimbria | reverse complement strand
AGAGACAGAGAGATAAACAGAGAGACAAATAGAGAGACAAACAGAGAGACAAACAGAGAGAGAGAGAGACAAACAGAGAGACAAATAGAGAGACAGAGAGACAAACAGAGAGAGAGACAAACAGAGAGACAAACAGAGAGACAGAGAGACAAACAGAGAGACAGACAGAGAGACAGACAAACAGGGAGACAAACCAAACAGAGAGAGAGAGAGACAAACAGAGAGACAGAGAGACAAACAGAGAGACAAAAAGAGAGACAGACAGAGAGACAAACAGAGAGACAAACAGAGAGACAGACAGAGAGACAAACAGAGAGACAGAGAGACAAACAGAAAGACAAATAGAGAGACAGACAGAGAGACAAACAAAGAGAGAGACAAACAGAGAGACAGAGAGACAAACAGAGAGAGAGACAAACAGGGAGACAAACAGAGAGACAGACAGACAAACAGAGAGAGAGAGACAAACAGAGAGACAGAGAGACAAACAGAGAGACAGACAGAGAGACAAACAGAGAGACAGAGAGACAAACAGAGAGACAAATAGAGAGACAAACAGAGAGACAGAGAGACAAACAGAGAGACAAACAGAGAGACAGACAGACAAACAGAGAGACAGACAAACAGGGAGACAGACAGAGAGACAGACAAACAGGGAGACAAACAGAGAGACAGACAGACAGGGAGACAAACAGAGAGACAGACAGAGAGACAAACAAACAGAGAGACAGAGAGACAAACAGAGAGACAAATAGAGAGACAAACAGAGAGACAAACAGACAGAGAGACAAACAGAGAGACAAACAGGGAGACAGAGAGACAAACAGAGAGACAGACAGACAGGGAGACAAACAGAGAGACAGACAGAGAGACAAACAGAGAGACAGACAGACAAACAGAGAGAGAGAGACAAACAGAGAGACAGACAAGAGAGACAGACAGAGAGACAAACAGAGAGACAGACAGAGAGACAAACAGAGAGACAGAGAGACAAACAGAGAGACAAACAGAGAGACAGACAGAGAGACAAACAGAGAGACAGAGAGATAAACAGAGAGACAAATAGAAAGACAAAGAGAGAGACAAACAGAGAGACAAACAGAGAGACAAATAGAGAGACAGAGAGACAAACAGAGAGAGAGACAAACAGAGAGACAAACAGAGAGACAGAGAGACAAACAGACAGAGAGACAGACAAACAGGGAGACAAACAGAGAGACAGACAGACAAACAGAGAGACAGAGAGACAAACAGAGAGACAGAGAGACAAACAGACAGACAGACAGACAAACAGAGAGACAAACAGAGAGACAGACAGAGAGACAAACAGAGAGACAGACAGAGAGACAAACAGAGAGACAAACAGAGAGACAAACAGAGAGACAGAGAGACAAACAGAGAGACAAACAGAGAGACAGACAGAGAGACAGAGAGACAAACAGAGAGACAAACAGAGAGACAGAGAGAAACAGAGAGACAAACAGAGAGACAGACAGAGAGACAGAGACAAACAGAGAGACAGACAGACAAACAGAGAGACAGAGAGACAGACAGAGAGACAAACAGAGAGACAGACAGACAGAGAGACAAAAGAGAGACAAACAGAGAGACAGAGAGACAAACAGAGAGACAAACAGAGAGACAAACAGAGAGACAGAGAGACAGAGAGACAAACAGAGAGACAGAGAGACAAACAGAGAGACAAAGAGAGACAAACAGAGAGACAGACAAACAGAGAGACAAACAGAGAGACAGAGAGACAGAGAGACAAACAGAGAGACAAACAGAGAGACAAACAGAGAGACAAACAGAGAGACAGAGAGACAAACAGAGAGACAAACAGAGAGACAAACAGAGAGACAAACAGAGAGACAAAAACAGAGAGACAAACAGAGAGACAGACAGACAGAGACAAACA
>NW_026548640.1:0-725 GCF_027596085.1 Anoplopoma fimbria | reverse complement strand
CACATCACAGTCACACATCACAGTCACACATCACAGTCACACATCACAGTCACACATCACAGCCACACATCACAGCCACACATCACAGTCACATCACAGCCACACATCACAGTCACATCAACAGACAGCCAATTCACAATCACACATCACAGCCACACATCACAGTCACATCACAGTCACACATCACAGCCACACATCACAGTCACATGAACGTCACACATCACAGTCACACATTACAGACACATCACAGTCACAAATCAAATTCACAACACAGTCACATCACAGTCACACATCACAGTCACACATCACAGCCACACATCACAGCCACATCACAGTCACACATCACAGTCACACATCACAGGCACACATCACAGTCACACATCACAGTCACACATCACAGTCACACATCACAGCCACACACATCACAGCCACACATCACAGTCACAGTCACATCACAGTCACATCACAGTCACACTTCACAGTCACATGAACGTCACACATCACAGTCACATCACAGTCACACATCACAGTCAAACATCACAGTCACACATCACAGTCACACATCACAGCCACACATCACAGCCACATCACTGCCACACATCACAGTCACATGAACGTCACACATCACAGCCACACATCACAGCCACATCACAGTCACACATCACAGTCACACATCAAAGTCACACATCACAGCCACACATCAAAGCCACACATCACAGTCACAT
>NW_026548639.1:0-1281 GCF_027596085.1 Anoplopoma fimbria | reverse complement strand
CAAATAGTAGCCTTTTGCATTGTTAACTTTAGTTTTTCCTGAAAATGACCTGAAATTGCAAATACTGCTGTTTAGAGCCAGTTTATTGATGGAAACCATGTAAACTATGTATTCTTTCACATTATCCAAATTTCAGTGACTATCCTGCAGAAATGTGTTTTGGGAGCTGTAAAGTGATAAATAGCAGCTTTTGGCAGAAAATGACCTGAAATTGCAAATACTACTGTTTAGAGACAGTTTTGGGAGCTGTAAAGTGATAAATAGCAGCTTTTGCATTGTTAACTTTAGTTTTTCCTGAAAATGACCTGAAATTGCAAATACTGCTGTTTAGAGACAGTTTTGGGAAACCATGTAAAGTGATAAATCCTAGTGACTATCCTGCAGGAATGTTTTTGCAGCTGTAAAGTTAAATAGCAGCTTTTGGCAGAATTTTTACCTGAAAATGACCTGAAATTGCAAATACTGCTGTTTAGAGCCAGTTTCTTGATGGAAACCATGTAAACTATGTATTCTTTCACATTATCCTAATTTTTAGTGACTATCCTGCAGGAATGTGTTTTGAGAGCTGTAAAGTGATAAATAGCAGCTTTTGGCAGAATGTGTGGCGTTACCCACAGTTTTAGCTGAAAATGACCTGAAATTGCAAGTAATGCTGTTTAGAGCCAGTTTCTTGATGGAAACCATTACATTATCCACATTTCAGTGACTATCCTGCAGAAATATGTTTTGGTAGCTGTAAAGTGGCAAATAGTAGCCTTTTGCATTGTTAACTTTAGTTTTTCCTGAAAATGACCTGAAATTGCAAATACTGCTGTTTAGAACCAGTTTATTGATGGAAACTATGTAAAATATGTTACATTGAACATTATCCTAATTTTTAGTGACTATCCTGCAGGAATGTGTTTTGAGAGCTGTAAAGTGATAAATAGCAGCTTTTGGCAGAATGTGTGGCGTTACCCACAGTTTTAGCTGAAAATGACCTGAAATTGCAAGTAATGCTGTTTAGAGCCAGTTTCTTGATGGAAACCATTACATTATCCACATTTCAGTGACTATCCTGCAGAAATATGTTTTGGTAGCTGTAAAGTGGCAAATAGTAGCCTTTTGCATTGTTAACTTTAGTTTTTCCTGAAAATGACCTGAAATTGCAAATACTGCTGTTTAGAGACAGTTTTGGGAGCTGTAAAGTGATAAATAGCAGCTTTTGCACTGTTAACTTTAGTTTTTCCTGAAAATGACCTGAAATTGCAAATACTGCTGTTTAGAGCCAGTTTATTGATG
>NW_026548638.1:0-785 GCF_027596085.1 Anoplopoma fimbria | reverse complement strand
TACTGATAAGTGGTTTTGTCAGGGGTGCCAGCCAGGTTTCTCTCCTGGCATTTAAGATGCGTCAGTCCCAGTTGTCTTTTATGTTAATAATAATGTTATCCTTCTCTATATATCCCACAACCGTCACAAAGGCTGTACATTTAGTTTATATGTACACCCCACACATTGAATGACCCAATTTTCCCTGAACAAGAACACAAACACACCAGTTTGGAGAATTTCACCACAACATTATATTTAAGTTCTTCACACATAAACAAGAACTCTCAAAACAACCCACAGTCCCCAAAACACACACCCAAACCCTATCAAACACAAAACAAATGCACTCACGCAGTCAGTCTGTTAGTCAGGCAATCAGATCCAGTCCGGGTTTTTGTCATTTCAGTCAGATCCAGTCCGGGTTTTGTCAGTCAGTTGGATCCAGTCCGGGTTTTCGCGGTGGTCTCCAGCTGGTCGAAGACAGAGGGCTGAGTCGTTGACCGGCACAGGCAAGGCAGGGAAGTCCAGACAGGCAGGGTCGGCAACGGGAAGTCAGTCCACAGGGAGTTGCTGGAAGGTCTAGCAGAAATACAACGAACGATCTGGCTCTGGTGGTCTCCTCTAGATGCGCTATCTCTCCTGTCATCTCTCTCGAGGTCCTGCTACCTGAATGACACATATACCCTCAGGCAGTCCAGGTTTGATTTGCCGCGTAAATCTCAGCGAATCAGTGCGTAGAGTCCATAAAAGTGGGTGTTTCCCGGTGTAACCGGTGGTGATATACTGGTATTACATCCAGGTTG
>NW_026548637.1:0-2400 GCF_027596085.1 Anoplopoma fimbria | reverse complement strand
CATGAGTTTCTTCATGGTGTGTTCTCATAATAACACGTTTCCTTGTGATTTCATGAAAACATGATACTTTCATCACTTTTAGATGCATTTACAGCTTTTCTGCTGCAAAAAGACGTTTCAGCCTTAAAATACCCCAAAAGTGTATTTTCTGACAGGAAACCATACCAAAGTGTCTTTTCTGACAGGAAACCATACTTTACATGAGTTTCTTCAAGTAAGGGCCTCTGGACTCATAATAACAAGTTTCCTTGTGATTTCATGAAAACATGATACTTTCATCACTTTTAGATGCATTTACAGCTTTTCTGCTGCAAAAAGACGTTTCAGCCTTAAAATACCCCAAAAGTGTCTTTTCTGACAGGAAACCATACTTTACATGAGTTTCTTCATGGTGTGTTCTCATAATAACACGTTTCCTTGTGATTTCATGAAAACATGATACTTTCATCACTTTTGGATGCATTTACAGCTTTTCTGCTGCAAAAAGACGTTTCAGCCTTAAAATACCCCAAAAGTGTATTTTCTGACAGGAAACCATACCAAAGTGTCTTTTCTGACAGGAAACCATACTTTACATGAGTTTCTACCCCAAAAGTGTCTTTTCAAGTAAGGGCCCCTGGACTCATAATAACAAGTTTCCTTGTGATTTCATGAAAACATGATACTTTCATCACTTTTAGATGCATTTACAGCTTTTCTGCTGCAAAAAGACGTTTCAGCCTTAAAATACCCCAAAAGTGTCTTTTCTGACAGGAAACCATACTTTACATGAGTTTCTTCAAGTAAGGGCCTCTGGACTCATAATAACAAGTTTCCTTGTGATTTCATGAAAACATGATACTTTCATCACTTTTAGATGCATTTACAGCTTTTCTGCTGCAAAAAGACGTTTCAGCCTTAAAATACCCCAAAAGTGTCTTTTCTGACAGGAAACCATACTTTACATGAGTTTCTTCAAGTAAGGGCCTCTGGACTCATAATAACAAGTTTCCTTGTGATTTCATGAAAACATGATACTTTCATCACTTTTAGATGCATTTACAGCTTTTCTGCTGCAAAAAGACGTTTCAGCCTTAAAATACCCCAAAAGTGTCTTTTCTGACAGGAAACCATACTTTACATGAGTTTCTTCAAGTAAGGGCCTCTGGACTCATAATAACAAGTTTCCTTGTGTTTTCATGAAAACATGATACTTTCATCACTTTTAGATGCATTTACAGCTTTTCTGCTGCAAAAAGACGTTTCAGCCTTAAAATACCCCAAAAGTGTCTTTTCTGACAGGAAACCATACTTTACATGAGTTTCTTCAAGTAAGGGCCTCTGGACTCATAATAACAAGTTTCCTTGTGATTTCATGAAAACATGATACTTTCATCACTTTTAGATGCATTTACAGCTTTTCTGCTGCAAAAAGACGTTTCAGCCTTAAAATACCCCAAAAGTGTCTTTTCTGACAGGAAACCATACTTTACATGAGTTTCTTCAAGTAAGGGCCTCTGGACTCATAATAACAAGTTTCCTTGTGATTTCATGAAAACATGATACTTTCATCACTTTTAGATGCATTTACAGCTTTTCTGCTGCAAAAAGACGTTTCAGTTAAAATACCCCAAAAGTGTCTTTTCTGACAAATAAAAAAAACATGTACCAGGAAACCAAAAAAGTGTCTTTTCTGACAGGAAACCATACTTTACATGAGTTTCTTCAAGTAAGGGCCTCTGGACTCATAATAACAAGTTTCCTTGTGTTTTCATGAAAACATGATACTTTCATCACTTTTAGATGCATTTACAGCTTTTCTGCTGCAAAAAGACGTTTCAGCCTTAAAATACCCCAAAAGTGTCTTTTCTGACAGGAAACCATACTTTACATGAGTTTCTTCATGGTGTGTTCTCATAATAACACGTTTCCTTGTGATTTCATGAAAACATGATACTTTCATCACTTTTGGATGCATTTACAGCTTTTCTGCTGCAAAAAGACGTTTCAGCCTTAAAATACCCCAAAAGTGTCTTTTCTGACAGGAAACCATGTCTTTTCTGACATGAGTTTTTCTACAAGTAAGGGCCCCTGGACTCATAATAACAAGTTTCCTTGTGATTATGAAAACATGATACTTTCATCACTTTTAGATGCATTTACAGCTTTTCTGCTGCAAAAAGACGTTTCAGCCTTAAAATACCCCAAAAGTGTCTTTTCTGACAGGAAACCATACTTTACATGAGTTTCTTCAAGTAAGGGCCTCTGGACTCATAATAACAAGTTTCCTTGTGATTTCATGAAAACATGATACTTTCATCACTTTTAGATGCATTTACAGCTTTTCTGCTGCAAAAAGACGTTTCAGCCTTAAAATACCCCAAAAGTGTATTTTCTGACAGGAAACCATACCAAAGTGTC
>NW_026548636.1:0-846 GCF_027596085.1 Anoplopoma fimbria | reverse complement strand
CTAGCATTAACCAGCTAACAGTTAGCTAGCATTAACGAGCTAACAGTTAGCTAGTAACCTTAACCATTAACGAGCTAACAGTTAGCTGCTTGAGGTGAAATTATAGCAAATATATCTACCCGGTGAGCCTTTCTGTGGGAAAAATGAGCTTCCCCCTTTTGTATGATTGTTGACTGGGGGAAAGACAGAGGCTAGAGTTGTACAATTAGTGGGAGTTGCTTCATGTGTCAGACCCATCATGCAGGCATAGCCCGCGGGGTCCGCAGTCGGATACAGAGGGGCGGGTTCAGTATAAAGCCTAGGTCTGGCCCTGGCACATGCCAGGCAATTGGATCCCATTTTGTTGTCCTGCGCTTGAGCTGCTACCCATTTTAGCCATACGTTATCTGCTCCAAATCCTGTTGACATCTTTATTACTTCTAGGGGTGTGAGTTTGGTGTAGTCTTGGGTTAAAACAGCTATCTCATTTGTTTCCTCCTCCTCTGATGGAGTAGGAGGGGCGGTGGTAGTGCTAGCCGGGCTGGTGGTCACGTTCACGACAGGAGGGAATATATTTATTTGTATGCCTACTACTGGATCTTTGCCAGAGATATCTACCCCTAGAGCTATCCACGCTCTTTCCTGGTCGCTTGAGCTTTTCTGAATGTTGTTTACTGACAGGGTGAGAGGGTTAGAGGAAGGGCTGAAATCACGCTGGAAACTGATTTTGTCCCACCAGGAACTGTATTGGAACCTAGTTCTGGATACCCACGTTCCCAATGATCTTGGGACATAGTCCCAGCTCGGGCAGAAGGGCTGTGAATCAGATGAAAACCCAAATACAGAATATGGTGTGCCCTTGTTTTC
>NW_026548635.1:0-1554 GCF_027596085.1 Anoplopoma fimbria | reverse complement strand
ACGTCCGTAAAGAGTGCATGAAGTGGGGAAACAGTGGTGCCATCAGCCTGTCTCTCCATGCTGCTCCATCCGCGAGAAAATGACCGCGACCGCCGGCTGAAAACGTCCGTAAAGAGAGCATGGAGTGGGGAAACAGTGGTGCCATCAGCCTGTCTCTCCATGCTGCTCCATCCGCGAGAAAATGACCGCGACCGCCGGCTGAAAACGTCCGTAAAAGAGAGCATGGAGTGGGGAAACAGTGGTGCCATCAGCCTGTCTCTCCATGCTGCTCCATCCGCGAGAAAATGACCGCGACCGCCGGCTGAAAACGTCCGTAAAAGAGTGCATGGAGTGGGGAAACAGTGGTGCCATCAGCCTGCCTCTCCATGCTGCTCCATCCGCGAGAAAATGACCGCGACCGCCGGCTGAAAACGTCCGTAAAGAGAGAGCATGGAGTGGGGAAACAGTGGTGCCATCAGCCTGTCTCTCCATGCTGCTCCATCCGCGAGAAAATGACCGCGACCGCCGGCTGAAAACGTCCGTAAAAGAGTGCATGAAGTGGGGAAACAGTGGTGCCATCAGCCTGTCTCTCCATGCTGCTCCATCCGCGAGAAAATGACCGCGACCGCCGGCTGAAAACGTCCGTAAAGAGAGCATGGAGTGGGGAAACAGTGGTGCCATCAGCCTGTCTCTCCATGCTGCTCCATCCGCGAGAAAATGACCGCGACCGCCGGCTGAAAACGTCCGTAAAGAGAGCATGGAGTGGGGAAACAGTGGTGCCATCAGCCTGTCTCTCCATGCTGCTCCATCCGCGAGAAAATGACCGCGACCGCCGGCTGAAAACGTCCGTAAAGAGTGCATGAAGTGGGTAAACAGTGGTGCCATCAGCCTGTCTCTCCATGCTGCTCCATCCGCGAGAAAATGACCGCGACCGCCGGCTGAAAACGTCCGTAAAAGAGTGCATGGAGTGGGGAAACAGTGGTGCCATCAGCCTGTCTCTCCATGCTGCTCCATCCGCGAGAAAATGACCGCGACCGCCGGCTGAAAACGTCCGTAAAAGAGTGCATGAAGTGGGGAAACAGTGGTGCCATCAGCCTGTCTCTCCATGCTGCTCCATCCGCGAGAAAATGACCGCGACCGCCGGCTGAAAACGTCCGTAAAGAGAGCATGGAGTGGGGAAACAGTGGTGCCATCAGCCTGTCCTCTCCATGCTGCTCCATCCGCGAGAAAATGACCGCGACCGCCGGCTGAAAACGTCCGTAAAAGAGAGCATGGAGTGGGGAAACAGTGGTGCCATCAGCCTGTCTCTCCATGCTGCTCCATCCGCGAGAAAATGACCGCGACCGCCGGCTGAAAACGTCCGTAAAGAGTGCATGAAGTGGGGAAACAGTGGTGCCATCAGCCTGTCTCTCCATGCTGCTCCATCCGCGAGAAAATGACCGCGACCGCCGGCTGAAAACGTCCGTAAAAGAGTGCATGAAGTGGGAAACAGTGGTGCCATCAGCCTGTCTCTCCATGCTGCTCCATCCGCGAGAAAATGACCGCGACCGCCGGCTGAAAACGTCCGTAAAGAGT
>NW_026548634.1:0-1006 GCF_027596085.1 Anoplopoma fimbria | reverse complement strand
GGATAATGTTCAATAATACATAGTTTACATGATGTCCATGAAGAAACTTAGCTCTAGCAGTATTTACATAGTCATAAATAAAGTGTGGATAATACTCAAAGCACTTATCTTTCATGCTTATAAGAAACTGGCTCTAAGCAGCAGGTACATTCAGATCATTTCAGGTAAAACTGTAGGTAACACCACACATACTGCCAAAAGCTGCTGTTTATCTCTTTAAGCTCAGAACACATTCCTGCAGGATAGTGACTGAAATGTAGGATAATGTTCAATAATACATAGTTTAAATGATTTCCATCAAGAAACTGGCTCTAAGCAGCAGTATTTGCAATTTCAGGTCATTTTCAGGTAAAACTGTAGGTAACACCACACAAAAGCTGCTGTTTATCGCTTTAAAGCTCCAAAAACAGCTTTAAAGCTGAAACTGGCTCTAAGCAGCAGTATTTGCAATTTCAGGTCATTTTCAGGTAAAACTGTAGGTAACACCACACATACTGCCAAAAGCTGCTGTTTATCGCTTTAGCTCAAAAACACATTTCTGCAGGATAGTGACTGAAATGTGGGATAATGTTCATCAGCGTAGTTTACATGATTTCCATGAAGAAACTGGCTCCAAACAGCAGTATTTGCAATTTCAGGTCATTTTCAAGTAAAACTGTAGGTAACACCACAAATACTGCCAAAAGCTGCTGTTTATCGCTTTAAGGCTCCAAAAACACATTTCTGCAGGATAGGATCAGAAATGTAGATAAATGTTCAATAATACATAGCTTATATGATGTCCATGAAGAAACTGACTCCGACAGCAGTATTTGCAATTTCAGGTCATTTTCAGGTAAAACTGTAGGTAACACCACATCTTCTTAAAGCTGTATTTATCGCTAAAGCTCCAAAACACATTTCTGCAGGATAGTGACTGAAATGTAGGATAATGTTCAATAATACATAGTTTACATGATTTCCATGAAGAAACTGGCTCTAAGCAGCAGTATTTGCAATTTCAGGT
>NW_026548633.1:10000-12534 GCF_027596085.1 Anoplopoma fimbria | reverse complement strand
CTGCTCCATCCGCGAGAAAATGACCGCGACCGCCGGCTGAAAACGTCCGTAAAAGAGTGCATGAAGTGGGGAAACAGTGGTGCCATCAGCCTGTCTCTCCATGCTGCTCCATCCGCGAGAAAATGACCGCGACCGCCGGCTGAAAACGTCCGTAAAAGAGAGCATGAAGTGGGGAAACAGTGGTGCCATCAGCCTGTCTCTCCATGCTGCTCCATCCGCGAGAAAATGACCGCGACCGCCGGCTGAAAACGTCCGTAAAGAGAGAGCATGGAGTGGGGAAACAGTGGTGCCATCAGCCTGTCTCTCCATGCTGCTCCATCCGCGAGAAAATGACCGCGACCGCCGGCTGAAAACGTCCGTAAAAGAGAGCATGGAGTGGGGAAACAGTGGTGCCATCAGCCTGCCTCTCCATGCTGCTCCATCCGCGAGAAAATGACCGCGACCGCCGGCTGAAAACGTCCGTAAAGAGAGAGCATGGAGTGGGGAAACAGTGGTGCCATCAGCCTGCCTCTCCATGCTGCTCCATCCGCGAGAAAATGACCGCGACCGCCGGCTGAAAACGTCCGTAAAAGAGTGCATGAAGTGGGGAAACAGTGGTGCCATCAGCCTGTCTCTCCATGCTGCTCCATCCGCGAGAAAATGACCGCGACCGCCGGCTGAAAACGTCCGTAAAAGAGAGCATGAAGTGGGGAAACAGTGGTGCCATCAGCCTGCCTCTCCATGCTGCTCCATCCGCGAGAAAATGACCGCGACCGCCGGCTGAAAACGTCCGTAAAAGAGTGCATGAAGTGGGGAAACAGTGGTGCCATCAGCCTGTCTCTCCATGCTGCTCCATCCGCGAGAAAATGACCGCGACCGCCGGCTGAAAACGTCCGTAAAGAGAGTGCATGGAGTGGGGAAACAGTGGTGCCATCAGCCTGTCTCTCCATGCTGCTCCATCCGCGAGAAAATGACCGCGACCGCCGGCTGAAAACGTCCGTAAAAGAGAGCATGGAGTGGGGAAACAGTGGTGCCATCAGCCTGTCTCTCCATGCTGCTCCATCCGCGAGAAAATGACCGCGACCGCCGGCTGAAAACGTCCGTAAAAGAGAGCATGGAGTGGGGAAACAGTGGTGCCATCAGCCTGTCTCTCCATGCTGCTCCATCCGCGAGAAAATGACCGCGACCGCCGGCTGAAAACGTCCGTAAAAGAGAGCATGGAGTGGGGAAACAGTGGTGCCATCAGCCTGTCTCTCCATGCTGCTCCATCCGCGAGAAAATGACCGCGACCGCCGGCTGAAAACGTCCGTAAAAGAGAGCATGGAGTGGGGAAACAGTGGTGCCATCAGCCTGTCTCTCCATGCTGCTCCATCCGCGAGAAAATGACCGCGACCGCCGGCTGAAAACGTCCGTAAAAGAGTGCATGAAGTGGGGAAACAGTGGTGCCATCAGCCTGTCTCTCCATGCTGCTCCATCCGCGAGAAAATGACCGCGACCGCCGGCTGAAAACGTCCGTAAAAGAGAGCATGGAGTGGGGAAACAGTGGTGCCATCAGCCTGTCTCTCCATGCTGCTCCATCCGCGAGAAAATGACCGCGACCGCCGGCTGAAAACGTCCGTAAAAGAGAGCATGGAGTGGGGAAACAGTGGTGCCATCAGCCTGTCTCTCCATGCTGCTCCATCCGCGAGAAAATGACCGCGACCGCCGGCTGAAAACGTCCGTAAAGAGAGAGCATGGAGTGGGGAAACAGTGGTGCCATCAGCCTGTCTCTCCATGCTGCTCCATCCGCGAGAAAATGACCGCGACCGCCGGCTGAAAACGTCCGTAAAAGAGTGCATGAAGTGGGGAAACAGTGGTGCCATCAGCCTGTCTCTCCATGCTGCTCCATCCGCGAGAAAATGACCGCGACCGCCGGCTGAAAACGTCCGTAAAAGAGTGCATGAAGTGGGGAAACAGTGGTGCCATCAGCCTGTCTCTCCATGCTGCTCCATCCGCGAGAAAATGACCGCGACCGCCGGCTGAAAACGTCCGTAAAAGAGTGCATGAAGTGGGGAAACAGTGGTGCCATCAGCCTGTCTCTCCATGCTGCTCCATCCGCGAGAAAATGACCGCGACCGCCGGCTGAAAACGTCCGTAAAAGAGTGCATGAAGTGGGGAAACAGTGGTGCCATCAGCCTGTCTCTCCATGCTGCTCCATCCGCGAGAAAATGACCGCGACCGCCGGCTGAAAACGTCCGTAAAAGAGAGCATGGAGTGGGGAAACAGTGGTGCCATCAGCCTGTCTCTCCATGCTGCTCCATCCGCGAGAAAATGACCGCGACCGCCGGCTGAAAACGTCCGTAAAAGAGAGAGCATGGAGTGGGGAAACAGTGGTGCCATCAGCCTGTCTCTCCATGCTGCTCCATCCGCGAGAAAATGACCGCGACCGCCGGCTGAAAACGTCCGTAAAAGAGTGCATGAAGTGGGGAAACAGTGGTGCCATCAGCCTGTCTCTCCATGCTGCTCCATCCGCGAGAAAATGACCGCGACCGCCGGCTGAAAACGTCCGTAAAAGA
>NW_026548632.1:0-999 GCF_027596085.1 Anoplopoma fimbria | reverse complement strand
CAACTAGTTTCCTTGTGTTTTCATGAAAACATGATACTTTCATCACTTTTAGATGCATTTACAGCTTTTCTGCTGCAAAAAGACGTTTCAGCCTTAAAATACCCCAAAAGTGTCTTTTCTGACAGGAATCCATACTTTACATGAGTTTCTTCAAGTAAAGGCCTCAGGACTAATATCAACTAGTTTCCTTGTGTTTTCATGAAAACATGATACTTTCATCACTTTTAGATGCATTTCCGTTTTTTTGCTCACAAAATACGTTTCAGCCTTAAAATACCCCAAAAGTGTCTTTTCTGACAGGAAACCATACTTTACATGAGTTTCTTCAAGTAAAGGCCTCAGGACTCATAATCAACTAGTTTCCTTGTGTTTTCATGAAAACATGATACTTTCATCACTTTTAGATGCATTTACAGCTTTTCTGCTGCAAAAAGACGTTTCAGCCTTAAAATACCCCAAAAGTGTCTTTTCTGACAGGAATTCATACTTTACATGAGTTTCTTCAAGTAAGGGCCTCTGGACTCATAATAACAAGTTTCCTTGTGTTTTCATGAAAACATGATACTTTCATCACTTTTAGATGAATTTCCGGCTTTTTGCTCACAAAGTCGTTTCAGCCTGAAAATACCCCAAAAGTGTATTTTCTGACGACGAAACCATAGTTCACGTGAGTTTCTTCAAGTAAGGGCCTCTGGACTCATAATAACAAGCTTCCTTATTTTTTCATGAAAACATGACACTTTCATCACTTTTAGATGCATTTACAGCTTTTCTGCTGCCAAAAGACGTTTCAGCCTTAAAATACCCCAAAAGTGTCTTTTCTGACAGGAAACCATCTTTACATGAGTTTTTCAAGTAAGGGCCTCTGGACTAATATCCACTAGTTTCCTTGTGTTTTCATGAAAACATGATACTTTCATCACTTTTAGATGCATTTCCAGCTTTTTTTGCTCACAAAAGTCGTTTCAGCCTGAAAATACCCCAAAAGTGTCTTTTCTG
>NW_026548631.1:0-1308 GCF_027596085.1 Anoplopoma fimbria | reverse complement strand
AAACTAGTTGATATCAGTCCTGAGGCCTTTACTTGAAGAAACTTATGTAAAGTATGAATTCCTGTCAGAAAAGACAGTTTTGGGGCATTTTAAGGCTGAAACGTCTTTTTGCAGCAGAAAAGCTGTAAATGCATCTAAAAGTGATGAAAGTATCATGTTTTCATGAAAACATAAGGAAACTTGTTATTGTGAGTCCAGAGGCCCTTACTTGAAGAAACTCACGTGAACTATGGTTTCGTCGCAGAAAATACACTTTTGGGGTATTTTCAGGCTGAAACGAATTTTGTGAACAAAAAAGCCGTAAATGCATCTAAAAGTGATGAAAGTATCATGTTTTCATGAAAACATAAGGAAACTTGTTATTATGAGTCCAGAGGCCCTTACTTGAAGAAACTCATGTAAAGTATGGTTTCCTGATGGAAAGACAGTTTTGGGGTATTTTAAGGCTGAAACGTCTTTTTGCAGCAGAAAAGCTGTAAATGCATCTAAAAGTGATGAAAGTATCATGTTTTCATGAAAACATAAGGAAACTTGTTATATGAGTCCAGAGGCCCTTACTTGAAGAAACTCATGTAAACAATGGTTTCCTGTCAGAAAAGACAGTTTTGGGGTATTTTAAGGCTGAAACGTCTTTTTGTGAGCAAAAAAAACGGAAATGCATCTAAAAGTGATGAAAGTATCATGTTTTCATGAAAACATAAGGAAACTTGTTGTTATGAGTCCAGAGGCCCTTACTTGAAGAAACTCATGTAAAGTATGAATTCCTGTCAGAAAAGACACTTTTGGGGTATTTTAAGGCTGAAACGTCTTTTTGCAGCAGAAAAGCTGTAAATGCATCTAAAAGTGATGAAAGTATCATGTTTTCATGAAAACACAAGGAAACTAGTTGATATCAGTCCTGAGGCCTTTACTTGAAGAAACTCATGTAAAGTATGAATTCCTGTCAGAAAAGACACTTTTGGGGTATTTTAAGGCTGAAACGACTTTTTGAGCAGAAAAGCTGTAAATGCATCTAAAAGTGATGAAAGTATCATGTTTTCATGAAAACACAAGGAAACTAGTTGATATCAGTCCTGAGGCCTTTACTTGAAGAAACTTATGTAAAGCATGGTTTCCTGTCAGAAAATACACTTTTGGGGCATTTTCAGGCTGAAACGACTTTTGTGAGCAAAAAAACGGAAATGCATCTAAAAGTGATGAAAGTATCATGTTTTCATGAAAACACAAGGAAACTAGTTGATATCAGTCCTGAGGCCTTTACTTGAAGAAACTTATGTAAAGTATGAATTCCTGTCAGAAAAGACAGTT
>NW_026548630.1:0-535 GCF_027596085.1 Anoplopoma fimbria | reverse complement strand
CATGAAGCCTGAGAAAACTCCAATAGCACCATAAAAAGGGTGTCACATCGCCTCAAATTCGTCCGAAAAAGACGCATCAATCTCGGATAAGGCGTTTGTCAAAGGCCGCTGTCTTTTCATGGGCCGATGTTTTTGAAAACTGGAGTTTCTGAAATCGTGCGAGAGGTGGCTTGGTGATACCCTACCAAAAGTGGTCACATCGAATTAAGTGTGACAAAGATGCTATCAAACCTCCTATGCATTTTTGACAATAACCTTACCCGTTGTAAAACACTCTGTCATATTTTCGCTATGCTGATCACGACGATTTAAACCGGGCAGGTGGCACAGAGACGATGGACACGCCTGCGAATCACCACCCGCTGTCCGTATTAAAACACTTTGAACATTTCCACGCGGATGGAGCAGCATGGAGAGGCTGATAGCACCACTGTTTAGCGGCTTCATGCACTCTTTTACGGACGTTTTCAGCCGGCGGTCGCGGTCATTTTCTCGCGGATGGAGCAGCATGGAGAGGCAGGCTGATGGCACCACT
>NW_026548629.1:0-764 GCF_027596085.1 Anoplopoma fimbria | reverse complement strand
TACTAATCTCTTCATATATTTTTTCTATTAATCAATGGAACAGATTCAGTATACAGGGGATAGCATACAAAAGCCCAAAGCAAACGAGTCAGGGGTGTATCACACAAGACAAATTATTATAAACATATTCAAAACATACAGCTTCCTCTATGCGATGCAGTTGACCTTACTGGGATCGAGTTTTGTGTGAGCTGTACGTTTCTTTCCGCCTCACACCACTGTTTCGTGCTTTGGGTCAAACCAGACAGCTGAGACATGACGTCTTCTGTGTCGAAATATGCCATCTCATCCCCCATAGTTTAGTTCCATGTCAAATCAGGTGTCTTTTCTGAAAATACATTAAACAGAAGATTTAGTTTGTTTTTTATGTTTGCAGCGCCGTGTTGTTGGTATTCTCTGTCGCCATTGCCACACCTGTTATTGTTGAATGAACGTCACTGCCATTCTCTATTGTTACTTCAATAATAGGCCATTGAAAATCAAACGGGCGTTAAGGAACTCATTAATAGCTTGATGAAACACATTCACTCACCTGTTTCTGTGATCTTCTTCTTCATTACGTGTACACTATTTTCTGTGTCTTGACACCTCATAGTATATTGGCAAAGGAAATGGAGGAGTTTCATTTCAGGGATGTAATTTCTGGCCTGGTTGGGACAGCTATTTCTATTCCACTTTGCTACTATTATGTCTACTCTATGTCGATGTAGGTGCCACCCTTGCAATTATTTGCCCACAGATTTGAGCTTAAATGGTGATCAGTG
>NW_026548628.1:0-1070 GCF_027596085.1 Anoplopoma fimbria | reverse complement strand
TTTTACTAAAGTTAGGATATTTTACTAAAGTGAGAATATTTTACCAAAGTGAGGATATTTTTCAAAATTGTAGATATTTTTAAAAGTGAGATATTTTTCAAAATTGTAGGATATTTTTCAAAAGTTAGGATATTTTTCAAAAGTGAGGATATTTTTCAAAAAGTTAGGATATTTTTCAAAGTGAGGATATTTTTCAAAAGTTAGGATATTTTTCAAAAAGTTAGGATATTTTTCAAAAGTTAGGATATTTTTCAAAAGTTAGAATATTTTTCAAAAGTGAGGATATTTTTCAAAAGTTAGGATATTTTACTAAAGTTAGGATATTTTACTAAAGTGAGAATATTTTACCAAAGTGAGGATATTTTTCAAAATTGTAGATATTTTACAAAAGAGATGATATTTTTCAAAAGTGAGGATATTTTTCAAAAGGAAGATATTTTTCAAAAAGTTAGGATATTTTACAAAAGTGAGGATATTTTTCAAAAGTGAGGATATTTTTCAAAAGTTGAGGATATTTTTCAAAAGTGGATGATATTTTTCAAAATTGTAGATATTTTTCAAAAGTTAGGATATTTTTCAAAAGCGAGGATATTTTTCAAAAGTGAGGATATTTTTCAAAATTGAATATTTTTCAAAAGTTAGGATATTTTTCAAAAGTTAGGATATTTTAACAAAGTGAAGATATTTTTCAAAAGTGAGGATATTTTTCAAAAGTGAGGATATTTTTCAAAAGTGAGGATATTTTTCAAAATTGACGATATTTTTCAAAATTGACGATATTTTTCAAAATTGTAGGATATTTTAAAATTGAGGATATTTTTCAAAAGTTAGGATATTTTTCAAAAGTTAGGATATTTTAAAAAGTGAAGATATTTTTCAAAAGTGAGGATATTTTTCAAAAGGGATGATATTTTTCAAAAGTGAAAAGGATGTTTTTCAAAATTGACAATATTTTTCAAAAAGTGAGGATATTTTTCAAAAGCGAGGATATTTTTTTCAGAAAGTGAGGATATTTTTAGAAAGTGAGGATATTTTTAAAGATTTAGGATATTTTTCAAAAGGGATGATAT
>NW_026548627.1:0-2151 GCF_027596085.1 Anoplopoma fimbria | reverse complement strand
CCGGCATCACAGCGTCAAAACACCCGCAGCAGAGTGCTCCAAGTCAGGGTAAACTCTGGGAGTGACAGCTAGAGGAGCCGTCCCGGTAGAATCCCGGTGACCAGGAAATAGGTTCCGGCGATCACCGCGGCATTGCATGCCAGGTAGTTTTTATTTTATTTTATTTTTTTAAATTCAATAACTTTCTTGAGACATTTGTTCATACATATAAGCGAAAGATCATTATCTTTATTTAATGTTTTATTATCTTTATTTAATGTTTTAGCGTTTGTCACAGTCGCGGTGCAGTGGCGTCACGTCATGATGTTTTCACGGATGTTTATCTGGACGGCTCATCCTCCTGTATACCGGTGTGCCGGATTACGGTGTTTTTCACGGTACCGGTACCGGTGGACCGGCCGTCCTATAGCTAGCATAGCTAGGGAGCTAGAGGAGCGTCCGGTAGAATCCGGTGACCGGGAAATAGGTTCCGGCGATCACCGCGCATTGCATGCCGGGTAGATTTTATTTATTTATTTATTTTTTAATTTTAATTTTTAATTTTTTTTAATTTTAATTTTTTTAATTTTTTTTAATTCAATAACTTTATTGAGACATTTGTTCATACATATAAAACACAATATATTTATATATATATATATATATATATATGTATATATTTACATTTTCAAGTAGCGTTCTTATGTTTTAAGATCTTAAGTTGTTTATCCGAAAAAATGAAACATCATCTAAGCTCCTGTATTTAATGTTTTATTCTATTCATTTAATGTTTCATTATCTTTATTAAATGTTATATTCCTTTATTTAATGTTTCATTCTCTTTATTTAATGTTTTATTATCCTTTAATGTTTTATAGCATATTTAATGTTTTATTCTATTCTGGGATTTAATGTTTCGTCATTATTAAATGTTGACTATTTAAATAGGTTCATTCTCGCATTGCATGCCGGGTTAGATTTCATTTATTTATTTATTTTTTTTAATTTTTAATTTTTTTTAATTTTTAATTCTATTTATTGAGATTTTCATACATATAAACAAATGTTATATTCTCTTTATTTAATGTTTCATTCTCTTTATTTAATGTTTTATTATCTTCATTTAATGTTTATTCTCTTTGTTTAATGTTTTAATATCTTTATTTAATGTTACCGGTGTGCCGGATTACCGGTGTTTTTCACGGTACCGGTACCGGTGGACCGGCCGGCTCAACCTCCAGCCGGTCTTTTAGCACACTAAAACGGCGTAAAATGACCTCCAGCAGCCCAGGGAGGAAAAAAATAGCAGGCGCTTTCCGGAGGATTTTAGTGCTGAAATCCGGCTGAATCTGTCTTTTAAGGCAGTGAAACGGCGTAAAATGACCGGCATCACAGCGTCAAAACACCCGCAGCAGAGTGCTCCAAGTCAGGGTAAACTCTGGGAGTGACAGCGGGTCTTTTAGCACACTAAAACGGCGTAAAATGAACCGACACAACCATGCTGCTCCATCCGCCTAAAAAATGACCGCGACCGCCAGCTGAAAACGTCCGTAAAAGAGAGCATGAAGTGGCTAAACAGTGGTGCCATCAGCCTGTCTCTCCATGCTGCTGAATCCGCGTGAAAATGACCGCGACCGCGGGCTGAAAGCGGAAGGATAGCATAGCTAGAGGAGGTTGAGCCGTCCGGGAGCTAGAGGAGCCGTCCCGGTAGAATCCCGGTGACCGGGAAATAGGTTCCGGCGATCACCGCGGATTGCATGCCAGGTAGTTTTTATTTTATTTTATTTTTTAAATTCAATAACTTTCTTGAGACATTTGTTCATACATATAAACGAAAGATCATTATCTTTATTTAATGTTTTATTATCTTTATTTAATGTTTCGCGTTTGTCACAGTCGCGGTGCAGTGACGTCACGTCATGATGTTTTCACGGATGTTTATCTGGACGGCTCATCCTCCTGTATACCGGTGTGCCGGATTACGGTGTTTTTCACGGTACCGGTACCGGTGGACCGGCCGGCTCAACCTCCTATAGCTAGCATAGCTAGAGGAGGTTGAGCACGTCTGGGAAACTAGAGGAGGCGTCCCGGTAGAATCCCGGTGACCGGGAAATAGGTTCCGGCGATCACCGCGCATTGCATGCCGGGTAGATTTTATTTATTTATTTATTT
>NW_026548626.1:0-5284 GCF_027596085.1 Anoplopoma fimbria | reverse complement strand
AGAATACGTTAGCATAAAATTGAAAAGAAAATGATCGATGAGCTTAGGAATGATGAAAGCCATCATTTAACTGGATTTGTGTCATTTCTATACCGGCAAGTCATGATCTAGCTATTTCCTTCCCACCCTGTCGGTGTCCACTGAAAAAGCAGCAGCGCCCTCTGCTTTTTGTAAAGAGGAGTGAAAAAAGCTTACAGCACCTGGTATTCCCAGGCGGTCTCCCATCCAAGTACTGACCAGGCCCGACCCTGCTTAGCTTCCGAGATCAGACGAGATCGGGCGTGTTCAGGGTGGTATGGCCGTAAGCAAATATTGTGCCTACCAAAGGGCCTTTTAAAGATACTATATCACCACGCTTTGCTCTTTCGTCTATACAGGGAGCGCCTGCAGATTTCCAGACACACTCACAGCTTTTAAATGTCAAATCAGAATGTACAAAGTGGCTATAAGGATCACAAATGTAGTGCAGTAAAAAGATTAATATTTACTGTTGAAATGTAGAATACGTTAGCATAAAATTGAAAAGAAAATGATCGATGAGCTTAGGAATGATGAAAGCCATCATTTAACTGGATTTGTGTCATTTCTATACCGGCAAGTCATGATCTAGCTATTTCCTTCCCACCCTGTCGGTGTCCACTGAAAAAGCAGCAGCGCCCTCTGCTTTTTGTAAAGAGGAGTGAAAAAAGCTTACAGCACCTGGTATTCCCAGGCGGTCTCCCATCCAAGTACTGACCAGGCCCGACCCTGCTTAGCTTCCGAGATCAGACGAGATCGGGCGTGTTCAGGGTGGTATGGCCGTAAGCAAATATTGTGCCTACCAAAGGGCCTTTTAAAGATACTATATCACCACGCTTTGCTCTTTCGTCTATACAGGGAGCGCCTGCAGATTTCCAGACACACTCACAGCTTTTAAATGTCAAATCAGAATGTACAAAGTGGCTATAAGGATCACAAATGTAGTGCAGTAAAAAGATTAATATTTACTGTTGAAATGTAGAATACGTTAGCATAAAATTGAAAAGAAAATGATCGATGAGCTTAGGAATGATGAAAGCCATCATTTAACTGGATTTGTGTCATTTCTATACCGGCAAGTCATGATCTAGCTATATCCTTCCCACCCTGTCGGTGTCCACTGAAAAAGCAGCAGCGCCCTCTGCTTTTGTAAAGAGGAGTGAAAAAAGCTTACAGCACCTGGTATTCCCAGGCGGTCTCCCATCCAAGTACTGACCAGGCCCGACCCTGCTTAGCTTCCGAGATCAGACGAGATCGGGCGTGTTCAGGGTGGTATGGCCGTAAGCAAATATTGTGCCTACCAAAGGGCCTTTTAAAGATACTATATCACCACGCTTTGCTCTTTCGTCTATACAGGGAGCGCCTGCAGATTGCCAGACACACTCACAGCTTTTAAATGTCAAATCAGAATGTACAAAGTGGCTATAAGGATCACAAATGTAGTGCAGTAAAAATATTAATATTTACTGTTGAAATGTAGAATACGTTAGCATAAAATTGAAAAGAAAATGATCGATGAGCTTAGGAATGATGAAAGCCATCATTTAACTGGATTTGTGTCATTTCTATACCGGCAAGTCATGATCTAGCTATTTCCTTCCCACCCTGTCGGTGTCCACTGAAAAAGCAGCAGCGCCCTCTGCTTTTTGTAAAGAGGAGTGAAAAAAGCTTACAGCACCTGGTATTCCCAGGCGGTCTCCCATCCAAGTACTGACCAGGCCCGACCCTGCTTAGCTTCCGAGATCAGGCGAGATCGGGCGTGTTCAGGGTGGTATGGCCGTAAGCAAATATTGTGCCTACCAAAGGGCCTTTTAAAGATACTATATCACCACGCTTTGCTCTTTCGTCTATACAGGGAGCGCCTGCAGATTGCCAGACACACTCACAGCTTTTAAATGTCAAATCAGAATGTACAAAGTGGCTATAAGGATCACAAATGTAGTGCAGTAAAAAGATTAATATTTACTGTTGAAATGTAGAATACGTTAGCATAAAATTGAAAAGAAAATGATCGATGAGCTTAGGAATGATGAAAGCCATCATTTAACTGGATTTGTGTCATTTCTATACCGGCAAGTCATGATCTAGCTATTTCCTTCCCACCCTGTCGGTGTCCACTGAAAAAGCAGCAGCGCCCTCTGCTTTTTGTAAAGAGGAGTGAAAAAAGCTTACAGCACCTGGTATTCCCAGGCGGTCTCCCATCCAAGTACTGACCAGGCCCGACCCTGCTTAGCTTCCGAGATCAGGCGAGATCGGGCGTGTTCAGGGTGGTATGGCCGTAAGCAAATATTGTGCCTACCAAAGGGCCTTTTAAAGATACTATATCACCACGCTTTGCTCTTTCGTCTATACAGGGAGCGCCTGCAGATTGCCAGACACACTCACAGCTTTTAAATGTCAAATCAGAATGTACAAAGTGGCTATAAGGATCACAAATGTAGTGCAGTAAAAAGATTAATATTTACTGTTGAAATGTAGAATACGTTAGCATAAAATTGAAAAGAAAATGATCGATGAGCTTAGGAATGATGAAAGCCATCATTTAACTGGATTTGTGTCATTTCTATACCGGCAAGTCATGATCTAGCTATTTCCTTCCCACCCTGTCGGTGTCCACTGAAAAAGCAGCAGCGCCCTCTGCTTTTTGTAAAGAGGAGTGAAAAAAGCTTACAGCACCTGGTATTCCCAGGCGGTCTCCCATCCAAGTACTGACCAGGCCCGACCCTGCTTAGCTTCCGAGATCAGACGAGATCGGGCGTGTTCAGGGTGGTATGGCCGTAAGCAAATATTGTGCCTACCAAAGGGCCTTTTAAAGATACTATATCACCACGCTTTGCTCTTTCGTCTATACAGGGAGCGCCTGCAGATTGCCAGACACACTCACAGCTTTTAAATGTCAAATCAGAATGTACAAAGTGGCTATAAGGATCACAAATGTAGTGCAGTAAAAAGATTAATATTTACTGTTGAAATGTAGAATACGTTAGCATAAAATTGAAAAGAAAATGATCGATGAGCTTAGGAATGATGAAAGCCATCATTTAACTGGATTTGTGTCATTTCTATACCGGCAAGTCATGATCTAGCTATTTCCTTCCCACCCTGTCGGTGTCCACTGAAAAAGCAGCAGCGCCCTCTGCTTTTTGTAAAGAGGAGTGAAAAAAGCTTACAGCACCTGGTATTCCCAGGCGGTCTCCCATCCAAGTACTGACCAGGCCCGACCCTGCTTAGCTTCCGAGATCAGACGAGATCGGGCGTGTTCAGGGTGGTATGGCCGTAAGCAAATATTGTGCCTACCAAAGGTCCTTTTAAAGATACTATATCACCACGCTTTGCTCTTTCGTCTATACAGGGAGCGCCTGCAGATTGCCAGACACACTCACAGCTTTTAAATGTCAAATCAGAATGTACAAAGTGGCTATAAGGATCACAAATGTAGTGCAGTAAAAAGATTAATATTTACTGTTGAAATGTAGAATACGTTAGCATAAAATTGAAAAGAAAATGATCGATGAGCTTAGGAATGATGAAAGCCATCATTTAACTGGATTTGTGTCATTTCTATACCGGCAAGTCATGATCTAGCTATTTCCTTCCCACCCTGTCGGTGTCCACTGAAAAAGCAGCAGCGCCCTCTGCTTTTTGTAAAGAGGAGTGAAAAAAGCTTACAGCACCTGGTATTCCCAGGCGGTCTCCCATCCAAGTACTGACCAGGCCCGACCCTGCTTAGCTTCCGAGATCAGACGAGATCGGGCGTGTTCAGGGTGGTATGGCCGTAAGCAAATATTGTGCCTACCAAAGGGCCTTTTAAAGATACTATATCACCACGCTTTGCTCTTTCGTCTATACAGGGAGCGCCTGCAGATTGCCAGACACACTCACAGCTTTTAAATGTCAAATCAGAATGTACAAAGTGGCTATAAGGATCACAAATGTAGTGCAGTAAAAATATTAATATTTACTGTTGAAATGTAGAATACGTTAGCATAAAATTGAAAAGAAAATGATCGATGAGCTTAGGAATGATGAAAGCCATCATTTAACTGGATTTGTGTCATTTCTATACCGGCAAGTCATGATCTAGCTATTTCCTTCCCACCCTGTCGGTGTCCACTGAAAAAGCAGCAGCGCCCTCTGCTTTTTGTAAAGAGGAGTGAAAAAAGCTTACAGCACCTGGTATTCCCAGGCGGTCTCCCATCCAAGTACTGACCAGGCCCGACCCTGCTTAGCTTCCGAGATCAGACGAGATCGGGCGTGTTCAGGGTGGTATGGCCGTAAGCAAATATTGTGCCTACCAAAGGGCCTTTTAAAGATACTATATCACCACGCTTTGCTCTTTCGTCTATACAGGGAGCGCCTGCAGATTTCCAGACACACTCACAGCTTTTAAATGTCAAATCAGAATGTACAAAGTGGCTATAAGGATCACAAATGTAGTGCAGTAAAAATATTAATATTTACTGTTGAAATGTAGAATACGTTAGCATAAAATTGAAAAGAAAATGATCGATGAGCTTAGGAATGATGAAAGCCATCATTTAACTGGATTTGTGTCATTTCTATACCGGCAAGTCATGATCTAGCTATTTCCTTCCCACCCTGTCGGTGTCCACTGAAAAAGCAGCAGCGCCCTCTGCTTTTTGTAAAGAGGAGTGAAAAAAGCTTACAGCACCTGGTATTCCCAGGCGGTCTCCCATCCAAGTACTGACCAGGCCCGACCCTGCTTAGCTTCCGAGATCAGACGAGATCGGGCGTGTTCAGGGTGGTATGGCCGTAAGCAAATATTGTGCCTACCAAAGGGCCTTTTAAAGATACTATATCACCACGCTTTGCTCTTTCGTCTATACAGGGAGCGCCTGCAGATTGCCAGACACACTCACAGCTTTTAAATGTCAAATCAGAATGTACAAAGTGGCTATAAGGATCACAAATGTAGTGCAGTAAAAAGATTAATATTTACTGTTGAAATGTAGAATACGTTAGCATAAAATTGAAAAGAAAATGATCGATGAGCTTAGGAATGATGAAAGCCATCATTTAACTGGATTTGTGTCATTTCTATACCGGCAAGTCATGATCTAGCTATTTCCTTCCCACCCTGTCGGTGTCCACTGAAAAAGCAGCAGCGCCCTCTGCTTTTTGTAAAGAGGAGTGAAAAAAGCTTACAGCACCTGGTATTCCCAGGCGGTCTCCCATCCAAGTACTGACCAGGCCCGACCCTGCTTAGCTTCCGAGATCAGACGAGATCGGGCGTGTTCAGGGTGAG
>NW_026548625.1:0-714 GCF_027596085.1 Anoplopoma fimbria | reverse complement strand
ACGAAGGCTGAAACATCATCTATTATCTTTATTTAATGTTTTATTCTATTCATTTAATGTTTCATTATCTTTATTTTATTTAATGTTTAGCGTTTGTCACAGTCGCGGTGCAGTGGCGTCACGTCATGATGTTTTCACGGATGTTTATCTGGACGGCTCATCCTCCTGTATACCGGTGTGCCGGATTACGGTGTTTTCACGGTACCGGTACCGGTGGACCGGCCGCTCAACCTCCTATAGCTAGCATAGCTAGAGGAGGTTGAGCCAAATCTGGGAAACTAGAGGAGCGTCCCGGTAGAAATCCCGGTGACCGGGAAATAGGTTCCGCGATCACCGCGCATTGCATGCCGGGTAGATTTTATTTATTTATTTATTTTTTTTTAATTTTAATTTTTTTTTTTTTAATTTTTAATTTTTTTTTTTTAATTCAATAACTTTATTGAGACATTTGTTCATACATATAAAACACAATATATTTATATATATATATATATATATGTATATATTTACATTTTCAAGTTCTTATTTTTAAGATCTTAAGTTGATGCCACGAAGGCTGAAACATCATCTATTATCTTTATTTAATGTTTTATTCTATTCATTTAATGTTTCATTATCTTTATTAAATGTTATATTCTCTTTATTTAATGTTTCATTCTCTTTATTTAATGTTTTATTATCTTCATTTAATGTTTTATTCTCTTTGTTTAATGT
>NW_026548624.1:0-229 GCF_027596085.1 Anoplopoma fimbria | reverse complement strand
AAACATGATACTTTCATCACCTCAGGACTAATGTCAACTAGTTTCCTTGTGTTTTCATGAAAACATGATACTTTCATCACTTTTAGATGCATTTACAGCTTTCCTGCTGCCAAAAGACGTTTCAGCCTTAAAATAACCCAAAAGTGTCTTTTCTGCCAGGAATTCATACTTTACATGAGTTTCTTCAAGTAAGGGACTCTGGACTCATAATAACAAGTTCACTTGTGTT
>NW_026548623.1:0-880 GCF_027596085.1 Anoplopoma fimbria | reverse complement strand
TTTACAGCTTTCCTGCTGCCAAAAGACGTTTCAGCCTTAAACCTCAGGACTAATGTCAACTAGTTTCCTTGTGTTTTCATGAAAACATGAATTTCATCACTTTTAGATGCATTTACAGCTTTTCTGCTGCAAAAAGACATTTCAGCCTTAAAATACCCCAAAAGTGTCTTTTCTGACAGGAATTCATACTTTACATGAGTTTCTTCAAGTAAGGGACTCTGGACTCATAATAACAAGTTCACTTGTGTTTTCATGTAAATGCATCACTTTTAGATGCATTTACAGCTTTTCTGCTGCAAAAAGACGTTTCAGCTTTAAAATACCCCAAAAGTGTCTTTTCTGACAGGAACTCATACTGTACATGAGTTTCTTCAAGTAAGGGCCTCTGGACTCATAATAACAAGTTTCCTTGTGTTATCATGAAAACATGATACTTTCATCACTTTTAGATGCATTTACAGCTTTTCTGCTGCAAAAAGACATTTCAGCCTTAAAATACCCCAAAAGTGTCTTTTCTGACAGGAAACCATACTTTACATGAGTTTCTTCAAGTAAAGGCCTCAGGACTAATGTCAACTAGTTTCCTTGTGTTTTCATGAAAACATGATACTTTCATCACTTTTAGATGCATTTACAGCCTTTCTGCTGCAAAAAGACGTTTCAGCCTTAAAATACCCCAAAAGTGACTTTTCTGACAGGAAACCATACTTTACATGAGTTTCTTCAAGTAAGGGCCTCTGGACTCATAATAACAAGTTTCCTTTTCATGAAAACATGATACTTCCTTGTGTTTTCATGAAAACATGATACTTTCATCACTTTTAGATGCATTTACAGCTTTTCTGCTGCAAAAAGACATTTCAGCTTTAAAATACCCCAA
>NW_026548621.1:0-1000 GCF_027596085.1 Anoplopoma fimbria | reverse complement strand
TGCACTCTTTTACGGACGTTTTCAGCCGGCGGTCGCGGTCATTTTCTCGCGGATGGAGCAGCATGGAGAGACAGGCTGATGGCACCACTGTTTCCCCACTTCATGCACTCTCTTTACGGACGTTTTCAGCCGGCGGTCGCGGTCATTTTCTCGCGGATGGAGCAGCATGGAGAGGCAGGCTGATGGCACCACTGTTTACACTCCATGCTCTCTCTTTTACGGACGTTTTCAGCCGGCGGTCGCGGTCATTTTCTCGCGGATGGAGCAGCATGGAGAGGCAGGCTGATGGCACCACTGTTTACCCACTCCATGCTCTCTTTTTTTACGGACGTTTTCAGCCGGCGGTCGCGGTCATTTTCTCGCGGATGGAGCAGCATGGAGAGCCAGGCTGATGGCACCACTGTTTCCCCCACTTCATGCTCTCTTTTTACGGACGTTTTTCAGCCGGCGGTCACGGTCATTTTCTCGCGGATGGAGCAGCATGGAGAGGCAGTGATGGCACCACTGTTTACACCACTCCATGCTCTCTTTTTACGGACGTTTTCAGCCGGCGGTCGCGGTCATTTTTCTCGCGGATGGAGCAGCATGGAGAGCCAGGCTGATGGCACCACTGTTTCCCCACTTCATGCACTATTTACGGACGTTTTCAGCCGGCGGTCGCGGTCATTTTCTCGCGGATGGAGCAGCATGGAGAGGCAGCTGATGCACACCACTGTTTCCCCACTCCATGCTCTCTTTACGGGACGTTTTCAGCCAGGTCGCGGTCATTTTCTCGCGGATGGAGCAGCATGGAGAGGGACAGCTGATGGCACCACTGTTTACCCACTCCATGCTCTCTCTTTACGGACGTTTTCAGCCGGCGGTCGCGGTCATTTTCTCGCGGATGGAGCAGCATGGAGAGGCAGGCTGATGGCACCACTGTTTACCCACTCCATGCTCTCTTTTACGGACGTTTTCAGCCGGCGGTCGCGGTCATTTTCTCGCGGATGGAGCAGCATGG
>NW_026548620.1:0-293 GCF_027596085.1 Anoplopoma fimbria | reverse complement strand
ACTGTTTACACACTCCATGCTCTCTCTTTTACGGACGTTTTCAGCCGCGGATGGAGCAGCATGGAGAGCCAGGCTGATGGCACCACTGTTCCCCACTTCATGCACTCTTTTACGGACGTTTTCAGCCGGGCGGTCGCGGTCATTTTCTCGCGGATGGAGCAGCATGGAGAGACGGGCTGATGGCACCACTGTTCCCCACTTCATGCACTCTTTTACGGACGTTTTCAGCCGGCGGTCGCGGTCATTTTCTCGCGGATGGAGCAGCATGGAGAGGCAGGCTGATGGCACCACTG
>NW_026548619.1:0-353 GCF_027596085.1 Anoplopoma fimbria | reverse complement strand
CCACTGTTTACCCACTCCATGCTCTCTCTTTTACGGACGTTTTCAGTCTTTTACGGACGTTTTTCAGCCCGGCGGTCGCGGTCATTTTCTCGCGGATGGAGCAGCATGGAGAGGCAGGCTGATGGCACCACTGTTTCCCCACTTCATGCTCTCTTTTACGGACGTTTTCAGCGGCCGATCGCGGTCATTTTCTCGCGGATGGAGCAGCATGGAGAGGCGGCTGATGGCACCACTGTTTACACTCCATGCTCTCTCTTTTACGGACGTTTTCAGCCCGGCGGTCGCGGTCATTTTCTCGCGGATGGAGCAGCATGGAGAGGCAGGCTGATGGCACCACTGTTTACACTCCATGC
>NW_026548618.1:0-622 GCF_027596085.1 Anoplopoma fimbria | reverse complement strand
ACTCCATGCTCTCTCTTTACGGACGTTTTCAGCCGGCGGTCGCGGTCATTTTCTCGCGGATGGAGCAGCATGGAGAGACAGGCTGATGGCACCACTGTTTCCCCACTTCATGCACTCTTTTACGGACGTTTTCAGCCGGCGGTCGTGGTCATTTTCTCGCGGATGGAGCAGCATGGAGAGACAGGCTGATGGCACCACTGTTTACCCACTTAATGCACTCTTTTACGGACGTTTTCAGCCGGCGGTCGCGGTCATTTTCTCGCGGATGGAGCAGCATGGAGAGACAGGCTGACTGCACCACTGTTTCCCCACTCCATGCTCTCTCTTTTACGGACGTTTTCAGCCGGCGGTCGCGGTCATTTTCTCGCGGATGGAGCAGCATGGAGAGGCAGGCTGATGGCACCACTGTTTCCCCACTCCATGCTCTCTCTTTTACGGACGTTTTCAGCCGGCGGTCGCGGTCATTTTCTCGCGGATGGAGCAGCATGGAGAGGCAGGCTGATGGCACCACTGTTTCCCCACTCCATGCTCTCTCTTTACGGACGTTTTCAGCCGGCGGTCGCGGTCATTTTCTCGCGGATGGAGCAGCATGGAGAGACAGGCTGACTGCACCACTGTTTCC
>NW_026548617.1:0-1725 GCF_027596085.1 Anoplopoma fimbria | reverse complement strand
CGCGGTGCAGTGGCGTCACGTCATGATGTTTTCACGGATGTTGATCTGGACGGCTCATCCTCCTGTATACCGGTGTGCGGATTACAGTGTTTTTCACGGTACGGTACCGGTGGACCGAGCTCAACCTCCTCTGCTAGCATAGCTAGAGGAGGTTGAGCCGTCTGGGGGAACTAGAGGCGTCCGGTAGAATCCGAGTGACCGGGAAATAGGTTCCGCGATCACCGCGCATTGCATGCCGGGTAGATTTTAAAAAAAAAAATAATTTTTAATTTTTTTAATTTATTTATTTATTCATTTTTAAATTCAATAACTTTATTGAGACATTTGTTCATACATATAAAACACAATATATTTATATATATATATATATATATATATATTTACATTTTCAAGTTCTTATTTTTAAAATAAATAAAATAAAAAATGAAAAATAAAAATAAAATAAAACAAGTATTATAAATAAGCAATAAAAAAAACAGTAGAAAAAACAACAATAACTGAAATACTATATTTACAGACAGAGAAAAAACAACAACTATTTCAACTACTTTTAACTTTTTAACCATTATTGCACAGTGCAATGTATTGCACAGGTTTCTATTGTCATGTTATTATGTTATTATTGTCCTGTGGTCATGTGGTCTGCTGGGAGCAGAGTTGGTTGTGCAGCCTGACAGCAGCAGGAAGGAAGGACCTGCGGTACCTCTCCTTCACACACGGGGTGAAGCAGCCGGTGGCTGAAGGAAACTGCACAGACTGCCAGGGTGTCCTGCATGGGGTGGGAGGTATTGTTCATCAGGGATGACAGCTTGGCCATTGTTAAATGTTATATTATCTTCATTTAATGTTTTATTCTCTTTATTTAATGTTTCATTCTCTTCATTTAATGTTTTATTATCTTTATTTAATGTTTCGCGTTTGTCACAGTCGCGGTGCAGTGACGTCACGTCATGATGTTTTCACGGATGTTGATCTGGACGGCTCATCCTCCTGTATACCGGTGTGCCGGATTACGGTGTTTTCACGGTACGGTACCGGTGGACCGGCCGGCTCAACCTCCTATAGCTAGCATAGCTAGAGGAGGTTGAGCCGTCTGAAAGCTAGAGGGGAGGCGTCCCGGTAGAATCCCGGTGACCGGGAAATAGGTTCCGGCGATCACGCGCATTGCATGCCGGGTAGATTTTTTTTTTTTTAAATTAATTTTTTAATTTATTTAATTTTTAATCAGGAAGGAAGGACCTGCGGTACCTCTCCTTCACACACCGGGGGTGAAGCAGCCGGTGGCTGAAGGAGCTGCACAGAGCTGCCAGGGTGTCCTGCATGGGGTGGGAGGTATTGTTCATCAGGGATGACAGCTTGGCCATTGTTAAATGTTATATTATCTTCATTTAATGTTTTATTCTCTTTATTTAATGTTTCATTCTCTTCATTTAATGTTTTATTATCTTTATTTAATGTTTCGCGTTTGTCACAGTCGCGGTGCAGTGACGTCACGTCATGATGTTTTCACGGATGTTGATCTGGACGGCTCATCCTCCTGTATACCGGTGTGCCGGATTACGGTGTTTTTCACGGTACCGGTACCGGTGGACCGGCCGGCTCAACCTCCTATAGCTAGCATAGCTAGAGGAGGTTGAGCCGTCTGGGAAGCTAGAGGAGGCGTCCCGGTAGAATCCCGGTGACCGGGAAATAGGTTCCGGCGATCACCGCGCATTGCATGCCGGG
>NW_026548615.1:0-652 GCF_027596085.1 Anoplopoma fimbria | reverse complement strand
CCCCTGCTGGGCCCCACGTAGCTTTAGAGGTGAACTCCTGTCGTCCTTCAAAGCTCCCCCTGCTGGGCCCCACGTAGCTGTAGAGGTGAACTCCTGTCGTCCTTCAAAGCTCCCCCTGCTGGGCCCCACGTAGCTTTAGAGGTGAACTCCCGTCGTCCTTCAAAGCTCCCCCTGCTGGGCCCCACGTAGCTGTAGAGGTGAACTCCCGCCGCCCTTCAAAGCTCCCCCTGCTGGGCCCCACGTAGCTGTAGAGGTGAACTCCTGTCGTCCTTCAAAGCTCCCCTGCTGGGCCCCACGTAGCTGTAGAGGTGAACTCCTGTCGTCCTTCAAAGCTCCCCTGCTGGGCCCCACGTAGCTGTGAAGGTGAACTCCCGTCATCCTTCAAAGCTCCCCTGCTGGGCCCCACGTAGCTTTAGAGGTGAACTCCTGTTGTCCTTCAAAGCTCCCCTTGCTGGGCCCCACGTAGCTTTAGAGGTGAACTCCTGTCGTCCTTCAAAGCTCCCCCTGCTGGGCCCCACGTAGCTGTAGAGGTGAACTCCTGTTGTCCTTCAAAGCTCCCCTTGCTGGGCCCCACGTAGCTTTAGAGGTGAACTCCTGTCGTCCTTCAAAGCTCCCCTGCTGGGCCCCACGTAGCTGTAGAGGTGAACTCCGT
>NW_026548614.1:0-2123 GCF_027596085.1 Anoplopoma fimbria | reverse complement strand
CGACAGGGTGGGAAGGAAATAGCTAGATCATGACTTGCCGGTATAGAAATGACACAAATCCAGTTAAATGATGGCTTTCATCATTCCTAAGCTCATCGATCATTTTCTTTTCAATTTTATGCTAACGTATTCTACATTTCAACAGTAAATATTAATCTTTTTACTGCACTACATTTGTGATCCTTATAGCCACTTTGTACATTCTGATTTGACATTTGGTGATATAGTATCTTTAAAGGCCCTTTGGTAGGCACAATATTTGCTTACGGCCATACCACCCTGAACACGCCCGATCTCGTCTGATCTCGGAAGCTAAGCAGGGTCGGGCCTGGTCAGTACTTGGATGGGAGACCGCCTGGGAATACCAGGTGCTGTAAGCTTTTTCACTCCTCTTTACAAAAAGCAGAGGGCGCTGCTGCTTTTCAGTGGACACCGACAGGGTGGGAAGGAAATAGCTAGATCATGACTTGCCGGTATAGAAATGACACAAATCCAGTTAAATGATGGCTTTCATCATTCCTAAGCTCATCGATCATTTTCTTTTCAATTTTATGCTAACGTATTCTACATTTCAACAGTAAATATTAATCTTTTTACTGCACTACATTTGTGATCCTTATAGCCACTTTGTACATTCTGATTTGACATTTAAAAGCTGTGAGTGTGTCTGGCAATCTGCAGGCGCTCCCTGTATAGACGAAAGAGCAAAGCGTGGTGATATAGTATCTTTAAAAGGCCCTTTGGTAGGCACAATATTTGCTTACGGCCATACCACCCTGAACACGCCCCTTTCAGGAAGTGAGTTGTGGAGTGATTTGTTTGAGAGTGCATGGCACATGGCTGGATTTTCCTCATCTTCTTCGCCTTTTCTCTGAGAAATACCGACTTTTAGTTCAGTTTTCTTTGGGTTTTTTTCCCCCAACAGTGTTTCACTGTCTGGGGGACCTTTTTCTACTTTTTTTTTCTTTTTCTCATCCCCTTTCTTGGGAGTTTTTTTTTTCTTTAAAACATGACGGACCAACACATAAAACAAACACGGAACGGCAAAACGGCAACTGAGACGGACAACGGACTAAAAATTAATTCAAAGATGGTAAATGAGAATGCTGAAAAAGAAAGAGATGACAGAAAACTCACAGTGAGTGTTGAGCTGGAGGGAGAAAACTCCATAAGCGCAATGGAGCTAATGAGATGTGTGCGAGAGCTCTGCGGGGGTCTGATGGCCTGCCGTTTTCTCAGCACAAATAAGTATGAATTGACGATGAGCCATCCGAAGGGGAAGGAGAGACTGCTGGAGGGACTCAAGATCGGCGACACCAGAGTGCATGCGAGGGAGATCAGCAATGACGAGCTTGTGGTGTCCTTCCTGAATCTTCCATTCTACATCGAGGACAGAGAGATCCTGGAAAAGCTGCAAGGCTGGGGAGTATCGGCGGCATCCCCAATCAAAAGAAGGATGTGGCCAGGGACAAAGATTGCAGATGGAACCCGTTTTCTGAGGGTAAAGTTTAATGATCATGTACAGTCACTGCCATATTCTACCAAATTTAGTACAGCTTTGGGTACAGAATATTTCCGCGTCATCCATGACAAACAAATTAAGGTGTGCAGGATGTGTGTACAGCCGGGGCATATCCTGCGTGAATGCCCCGAATTCAATTGCCATAAATGCGGTGTACAGGGACATTACGCAAGAGAATGCGGACCAAAAAAAACCCCTAGATGCACACTCTGCCACAACGCAGAAAAAATGTGCATATGTAATAAAAGCGAGAGTGAGGAGGATGCCATTTCAGCGTCAGAACAAGAGTGTAGTGATGCAAATGGCGAGGGTGATATAAGCGGAGAAGCAAATGGAAGGGAAATGGTGTTGAAACAAAATGTTATTGGTGCAGGTGGAGAAGCTGAAAAGCCCTCCACTAAAGCGCAAGTGAGAGTGAAACCTGGGAGAGATAGATGCGTTGAGAAGCTGGTATCCAGCACAAACGGCACGTGCGTAATTACGCACGGGGAAAAGCGGGGGGAGAGTGTGGGGGGAGAAACGAGGCTCCTGGAAAAAACAGAACCTCCCCGTGCTCTGTAACGGCAAAGACAGACACACCGACTGTCTTACCTGATATCGA
>NW_026548613.1:0-581 GCF_027596085.1 Anoplopoma fimbria | reverse complement strand
AATGCTATCAGGAGAAAAATGTAATATTTATGAACCTTGACTGCAAGCATGGGCATCCCACACAGCCCACCCTAGCCAACAAACCAAGATTGGAAATAAAATAAAATAAAATAAAATAAAATAAAATAAAATAAAATAAAATAAAATAAAAAAAATAAAAAAAAAAAAAAAAAAAAAAAAAAAAATGAAAGAATATATATATCTTTATATATATATAAAAATAATAATTTTATTCATATAAAAGTACCAAATCATTATTTTTCGGGAAAATGCTATCAGGAGAAAAATGTAATATTTATGAACCTTGACTGCAAGCATGGGCATCCCACACAGCCCACCCTAGCCAACAAACCAAGATTGGAAATAAAATAAAATAAAATAAAATAAAATAAAATAAAATAAAATAAAATAAAATAAAATGAAAATGAAAAAAAATGAAAAAAAAAAAAAAAATGAAAAAAAGAATATATATATCTTTATATATATATAAAATAATAATTTTATTCATATAAAAGTACCAAATCATTATTTTTCGGGAAAATGCTATCAGGAGAAAAATGTAATATTTATGAACCTTGACT
>NW_026548612.1:0-295 GCF_027596085.1 Anoplopoma fimbria | reverse complement strand
ACAAGCGCGAAACATTAAATAAAGATAATAAAACATTAAATAAAGATACACCGGGATTCTACCGGGGACGGCTCCTCTAGCTCCCGGACGGCTCAACCTCCTCTAGCTATGCTATCCTTCCGTTTTCAGCCCGCGGTCGCGGTCATTTCACGCGGATTCAGCAGCATGGAGAGACAGGCTGATGGCACCACTGTTTAGCCACTTCATGCTCTCTTTTACGGACGTTTTCAGCTGGCGGTCGCGGTCATTTTAGGCGGATGGAGCAGCATGGTTGTGTCGGTTCATTTACGCCGTT
>NW_026548611.1:0-716 GCF_027596085.1 Anoplopoma fimbria | reverse complement strand
ATGTTGAAAAGAAATGAGTTTTTGAGATTGTTAAAAGAACATAACATCTCTCTAGTCGTATATCTCTGGATAAGAGGGTCATGACCTTGATGTGTTAAATTGAGTGATGCTTGATAAAAACAAAGACTGTGTGTGTACGGTAACGATATGTATACTGGTCCTTTTAAGGCTGTTCATTGTTTCTGTTTCTCCTCATCTGACCTCTGTTCTCATAGACCACATTCTACTGCTGACAGGTTGCAGACACAGTCTATTTTTGCACAATATGTAATTTAACTGTAACTTTCGTATCGTAATATAATAATCTGTTTTCTTTTCTTCAGATGACATTAGTTTCACTAGTAACAATGTTTTGAGAAGAGAGAAGTTAACATAAGGAAACATAATGGCTACATAGGGTACATCCCAAGTCTCTAAATTGCCTCCTCGATTCCCTCACTTGCGTCGTTTCCTTGCATCTTAGTCCCGCCCAAAAGGGATGCATGGAGAGACGCAAGGAAACCAATCGAGGAGAGAGGAAACGTATTTTAAGAGACATGAGACGTCCTTTACTCTGATGCGTCACGTGAAGCGACGTCTGTTTCTGATGACGGCGGCCACTGATCACAGCTGATCAGCTGTCAGACGGCTTTAACAGCTGGAGAGACTTTTGATTTTATGTCTGCACACATAATCACTGTATTAATATTAATAATGACACAAAGTAATCATCACTG
>NW_026548610.1:0-908 GCF_027596085.1 Anoplopoma fimbria | reverse complement strand
AAGTGCACTCAAAAAACCGATTCTTGGCCATCATAAACATGAAGCAATATTTTTAAGTAAAGTGTAACTGAAATATATAAAATCTATTTATTAATATATACATTTATTTATCCAAAAACTTAAACTTAACGTTAATATGCTTAGCATAGACTGAATGTAAACGAATCAAATAAACTTTACTTACTTACTTTACTAACTTTACTACTGGAGCCCAAAAGGAGGCTATGCGCATGTGCGAGAGTGAGGAAACGTCACTTCACCGACGTGACTCGTGAGCTCTGCGCGTGGATTTGGCAATCTGACCAGATTCTGACCGACCGAGCGGGACAAAGTTACAAGGTAAGTCCAATCATTTGCCATCTGAAGTGATGTGTTAAGCAATATGTTACTTCAGAAGAATTTGTATTACGAAGACAGATATAGTTCTTTTGCCAATTATATAATTTAGTTTAGCAGTGTCCGAGAATGCTAAATGTCCTGCTATGTGATTTAGCACGAAGCTGTGCTTCCAAAGCAGAGGACCTCCAGCAGAGATGACAGTATTCTTACAGGTATTACAGTAGAGAGTTTTCTGCTCACTAGGCTGCTGACGCAGTTTACATTACATTACATTACATTACAGTACAGTCATTTAGCAGACGCTTTTATCCAAAGCGACTTACAATCAGTAGTATATTACATATCATTCACCCATTCACACACTGATGACAGGCTACCATGCAAGGTGCCACCATCAGACTCTAACTAACATTCAACATCCAGTCCACACCGATGGCAAGCCTTCGGGAGCAACTTGGGGTTAAGTGTCTTGCCCAAGGACACATCGACTGCCGAAGCCGGGTATCGAACCACCGACCCTCTGATTGGAGAACCACCTTGCTCTCCACTACGCCACAGCCGCCCGAATT
>NW_026548609.1:0-1319 GCF_027596085.1 Anoplopoma fimbria | reverse complement strand
ATGAGCCGTCCAGATAAACATCCGTGAAAACATCATGACGTGACGTCACTGCACCGCGACTGTGACAAACGCGAAACATTAAATAAAGATAATAAAACATTAAATAAAGATAATGATCTTTCGTTTATATGTATGAACAAATGTCTCAAGAAAGTTATTGAATTTAAAAAAATAAAATAAAATAAAAACTACCCGGCATGCAATGCGCGGTGATCGCCGGAACCTATTTCCCGGTCACCGGGATTCTACCGGGACGGCTCCTCTAGCTCCCGGACGGCTCAACCTCCTCTAGCTATGCTATCCTTCCGTTTTCAGCCCGCGGTCGCAGTCATTTTCACGCGGATTCAGCAGCATGGAGAGACAGGCTGATGGCACCACTGTTTAGCCACTTCATGCTCTCTTTTACGGACGTTTTCAGCTGGCGGTCGCGGTCATTTTTAGGCGGATGGAGCAGCATGGTTGTGTCGGTTCATTTTACGCCGTTTTAGTGTGCTAAAAGACCCGCTGTCACTCCCAGAGTTTACCCTGACTTGGAGCACTCTGCTGCGGGTGTTTTGACGCTGTGATGCCGGTCATTTTACGCCGTTTCACTGCCTTAAAAGACAGATTCAGCCGGATTTCAGCACTAAAATCCTCCGGAAAGCGCCTGCTATTTTTTCCTCCCTGGGCTGCTGGAGGTCATTTTACGCCGTTTTAGTGTGCTAAAAGACCGGCTGGAGGTTGAGCCGGCCGGTCACCGGTACCGGTACCGTGAAAAACACCGGTAATCCGGCACACGGTATACAGGAGGATGAGCCGTCCAGATAAACATCCGTGAAAACATCATGACGTGACGTCACTGCACCGCGACTGTGACAAACGAAACATTAAATAAAGATAATAAAACATTAAATAAAGATATTAAAACATTAAATAAAGATATTAAAACATTAAATAAAGAGAATGAAACATTAAATAAATAGAATAAAACATTAAATAAAGATATTAAAACATTAAACAAAGAGAATAAAACATTAAATGAAGATAATAAAACATTAAATAAAGAGAATGAAACATTAAATAAAGAGAATATAACATTTAATAAAGATAATGAAACATTAAATAAATAGAATAAAACATTAAATAAAGATAATAGATGATGTTTCAGCCTTCGTGGCATCAACTTAAGATCTTAAAAATAAGAACTTGAAAATGTAAATATACTACATATATATATATATATATATAAATATATTGTGTTTTATATGTATGAACAAATGTCTCAATAAAGTTATTGAATTAAAAATAAAATAAAAATTAAAATTAAAAAAAATTAAAAT
>NW_026548608.1:0-2962 GCF_027596085.1 Anoplopoma fimbria | reverse complement strand
GTTTTATATGTATGAACAAATGTCTCAAGAAAGTTATTGAATTTAAAAAAATAAAATAAAATAAAAACTACGCCTGCTATTTTTCCTCCCTGGGCTGCTGGAGGTCATTTTACGCCGTCCACGGTACCGGTACCGTGAAAAACACCGGTAATCCGGCACACCGGTATACAGGAGGATGAGCCGTCCAGATAAACATCCGTGAAAACATCATGACGTGACGTCACTGCACCGCGACTGTGACAAACGCGAAACATTAAATAAAGATAATAAAACATTAAACAAAGATATTAAAACATTAAATAAAGATATTAAAACATTAAATAAAGAGAATGAAACATTAAATAAATAGAATAAAACATTAAATAAAGATATTAAAACATTAAACAAAGAGAATAAAACATTAAATGAAGATAATAAAACATTAAATAAAGAGAATGAAACATTAAATAAAGAGAATATAACATTTAATAAAGATAATGAAACATTAAATAAATAGAATAAAACATTAAATAAAGATAATAGATGATGTTTCAGCCTTCGTGGCATCAACTTAAGATCTTAAAAATAAGAACTTGAAAATGTAAATATATACATATATATATATATATATATATATATATATATAAATATATTGTGTTTTATATGTATGAACAAATGTCTCAATAAAGTTATTGAATTAAAAAAAAAAAAAATTAAAATTAAAAAAAAAAAAAATTAAAAATTAAAATTAAAAAATAAATAAATAAATAAAATCTACCCGGCATGCAATGCGCGGTGATCGCGGAACCTATTTCCCGGTCACCGGGATTCTACCGGGACGCCTCCTCTAGCTCCCAGGCGGCTCAACCTCCTCTAGCTATGCTAGCTATAGGAGGTTGAGCCGGCCGATCCACCCGTACCGGTACCGTGAAAAACACCGGTAATCCGGCACACGGTATACAGGAGGATGAGCCGTCCAGATAAACATCCGTGAAAACATCATGACGTGGCGTCACTGCACCGCGACTGTGACAAACGCGAAACATTAAATAAAGATAATAAAACATTAAATAAAGATAATGATCTTTCGTTTATATGTATGAACAAATGTCTCAAGAAAGTTATTGAATTTAAAAAAATAAAATAAAATAAAAACTACCCGGCATGCAATGCGCGGTGATCGCGGAACCTATTTCCCGGTCACCGGGATTCTACGGGGCGGCTCCTCTAGCTCCCGGACGGCTCAACCTCCTCTAGCTATGCTATCCTTCCGTTTTCAGCCCGCGGTCGCGGTCATTTTCACGCGGATTCAGCAGCATGGAGAGACAGGCTGATGGCACCACTGTTTAGCCACTTCATGCTCTCTTTTACGGACGTTTTCAGCCGGCGGTCGCGGTCATTTTTAGGCGGATGGAGCAGCATGGTTGTTTCGGTTCATTTTACGCCGTTTTAGTGTGCTAAAAGACCCGCTGTCACTCCCAGAGTTTACCCTGACTTGGAGCACTCTGCTGCGGGTGTTTTGACGCTGTGATGCCGGTCATTTTACGCCGTTTCACTGCCTTAAAAGACAGATTAAGCCGGATTTCAGCACTAAACCTCCGGAAAGCGCCTGCTATTTTTTCCTCCCTGGGCTGCTGGAGGTCATTTTACGCCGTTTTAGTGTGCTAAAAGACCGGCTGGAGGTTGAGCCTTCCACCGGTACGGTACCGTGAAAAACACCGGTAATCCGGCACACCGGTATACAGGAGGATGAGCCGTCCAGATAAACATCCGTGAAAACATCATGACGTGACGTCACTGCACCGCGACTGTGACAAACGAAACATTAAATAAAGATAATAAAACATTAAATAAAGATATTAAAACATTAAATAAAGATATTAAAACATTAAATAAAGAGAATTAAAAAAAAATTAAAATTAAATAAATAAAATAAAACATTAAATAAAGATATTAAAACATTAAACAAAGAGAATAAAACATTAAATAGCTCCCAGATAATAAAACATTAAATAAAGAGAATGAAACATTAAATAAAGAGAATATAACATTTAATAAACCGATAATCCGGCACATTATACAGGAGGATGAGCCGTCCAGATAAACATTAAAAATAGATGATGTTTCACTGCACCATGACTGTGACAAACTTAAAACATTAAATAAAGATAATAAAACATTAAATAAAGATAATGATCTTTCGTTTATATGTATGAACAAATGTCTCAAGAAAGTTATTGAATTTAAAAAAAAAAAACATAAAATAAAATAAAAACTACCCGGCATGCAATGCGCGGTGATCGCGGAACCTATTTCCCGGTCACCGGGATTCTACCGGGACGGCTCCTCTAGCTCCCGGACGGCTCAACCTCCTCTAGCTATGCTATCCTTCCGTTTTCAGCCCGCGGTCGCAATCATTTCCACGCGGATTCAGCAGCATGGAGAGACAGGCTGATGGCACCACTGTTTAGCCACTTCATGCTCTCTTTTACGGACGTTTTCAGCCGGCGGTCGCGGTCATTTTTAGGCGGATGGAGCAGCATGGTTGTTTCGGTTCATTTTACGCCGTTTTAGTGTGCTAAAAAGACCCGCTGTCACTCCCAGAGTTTACCCTGACTTGGAGCACTCTGCGGGTGTTTTGACGCTGTGATGCCGGTCATTTTACGCCGTTTCACTGCCTTAAAAGACAGATTAAGCCGGTTTCAGCACTAAAATCCTCCGGAAAGCGCCTGCTATTTTTTCCTCCCTGGGCTGCTGGAGGTCATTTTACGCCGTTTTAGTGTGCTAAAAGACCGGCTGGAGGTTGAGCCGGCCGGTCCACGGTACCGGTACCGTGAAAAACACCGGTAATCCGGCACACCGGTATACAGGAGGATGAGCCGTCCAGATAAACATCCGTGAAAACATCATGACGTGACGTCACTGCACCGCGACTGTGACAAACGAAACATTAAATAAAGATAATAAAACATTAAACAAAGAT
>NW_026548607.1:0-3929 GCF_027596085.1 Anoplopoma fimbria | reverse complement strand
GTGTCCACTGAAAAAGCAGCAGCGCCCTCTGCTTTTTGTAAAGAGGAGTGAAAAAAGCTTACAGCACCTGGTATTCCCAGGCGGTCTCCCATCCAAGTACTGACCAGGCCCGACCCTGCTTAGCTTCCGAGATCAGACGAGATCGGGCGTGTTCAGGGTGGTATGGCCGTAAGCAAATATTGTGCCTACCAAAGGTCCTTTTAAAGATACTATATCACCACGCTTTGCTCTTTCGTCTATACAGGGAGCGCCTGCAGATTTCCAGACACCCCTCTGCTTTTGTAAAGAGGAGTGAAAAAGCTTACAGCACCTGGTATTCCCAGGCGGTCTCCCATCCAAGTACTGACCAGGCCCGACCCTGCTTAGCTTCCGAGATCAGACGAGATCGGGCGTGTTCAGGGTGGTATGGCCGTAAGCAAATATTGTGCCTACCAAGGGCCTTTTAAAGATACTATATCACCACGCTTTGCTCTTTCGTCTATACAGGGAGCGCCTGCAGATTTCCAGACACACTCACAGCTTTTAAATGTCAAATCAGAATGTACAAAGTGGCTATAAGGATCACAAATGTAGTGCAGTAAAAATATTAATATTTACTGTTGAAATGTAGAATACGTTAGCATAAAATTGAAAAGAAAATGATCGATGAGCTTAGGAATGATGAAAGCCATCATTTAACTGGATTTGTGTCATTTCTATACCGGCAAGTCATGATCTAGCTATATCCTTCCCACCCTGTCGGTGTCCACTGAAAAAGCAGCAGCGCCCTCTGCTTTTTGTAAAGAGGAGTGAAAAAAGCTTACAGCACCTGGTATTCCCAGGCGGTCTCCCATCCAAGTACTGACCAGGCCCGACCCTGCTTAGCTTCCGAGATCAGACGAGATCGGGCGTGTTCAGGGTGGTATGGCCGTAAGCAAATATTGTGCCTACCAAGGGCCTTTTAAAGATACTATATCACCACGCTTTGCTCTTTCGTCTATACAGGGAGCGCCTGCAGATTTCCAGACACACTCACAGCTTTTAAATGTCAAATCAGAATGTACAAAGTGGCTATAAGGATCACAAATGTAGTGCAGTAAAAATATTAATATTTACTGTTGAAATGTAGAATACGTTAGCATAAAATTGAAAAGAAAATGATCGATGAGCTTAGGAATGATGAAAGCCATCATTTAACTGGATTTGTGTCATTTCTATACCGGCAAGTCATGATCTAGCTATATCCTTCCCACCCTGTCGGTGTCCACTGAAAAAGCAGCAGCGCCCTCTGCTTTTTGTAAAGAGGAGTGAAAAAAGCTTACAGCACCTGGTATTCCCAGGCGGTCTCCCATCCAAGTACTGACCAGGCCCGACCCTGCTTAGCTTCCGAGATCAGACGAGATCGGGCGTGTTCAGGGTGGTATGGCCGTAAGCAAATATTGTGCCTACCAAAGGTCCTTTTAAAGATACTATATCACCACGCTTTGCTCTGTCGTCTATACAGGGAGCGCCTGCAGATTTCCAGACACACTCACAGCTTTTAAATGTCAAATCAGAATGTACAAAGTGGCTATAAGGATCACAAATGTAGTGCAGTAAAAATATTAATATTTACTGTTGAAATGTAGAATACGTTAGCATAAAATTGAAAAGAAAATGATCGATGAGCTTAGGAATGATGAAAGCCATCATTTAACTGGATTTGTGTCATTTCTATACCGGCAAGTCATGATCTAGCTATATCCTTCCCACCCTGTCGGTGTCCACTGAAAAAGCAGCAGCGCCCTCTGCTTTTTGTAAAGAGGAGTGAAAAAAGCTTACAGCACCTGGTATTCCCAGGCGGTCTCCCATCCAAGTACTGACCAGGCCCGACCCTGCTTAGCTTCCGAGATCAGACGAGATCGGGCGTGTTCAGGGTGGTATGGCCGTAAGCAAATATTGTGCCTACCAAAGGTCCTTTTAAAGATACTATATCACCACGCTTTGCTCTGTCGTCTATACAGGGAGCGCCTGCAGATTTCCAGACACACTCACAGCTTTTAAATGTCAAATCAGAATGTACAAAGTGGCTATAAGGATCACAAATGTAGTGCAGTAAAAATATTAATATTTACTGTTGAAATGTAGAATACGTTAGCATAAAATTGAAAAGAAAATGATCGATGAGCTTAGGAATGATGAAAGCCATCATTTAACTGGATTTGTGTCATTTCTATACCGGCAAGTCATGATCTAGCTATATCCTTCCCACCCTGTCGGTGTCCACTGAAAAAGCAGCAGCGCCCTCTGCTTTTTGTAAAGAGGAGTGAAAAAAAGCTTACAGCACCTGGTATTCCCAGGCGGTCTCCCATCCAAGTACTGACCAGGCCCGACCCTGCTTAGCTTCCGAGATCAGACGAGATCGGGCGTGTTCAGGGTGGTATGGCCGTAAGCAAATATTGTGCCTACCAAAGGTCCTTTTAAAGATACTATATCACCACGCTTTGCTCTTTCGTCTATACAGGGAGCGCCTGCAGATTTCCAGACACACTCACAGCTTTTAAATGTCAAATCAGAATGTACAAAGTGGCTATAAGGATCACAAATGTAGTGCAGTAAAAATATTAATATTTACTGTTGAAATGTAGAATACGTTAGCATAAAATTGAAAAGAAAATGATCGATGAGCTTAGGAATGATGAAAGCCATCATTTAACTGGATTTGTGTCATTTCTATACCGGCAAGTCATGATCTAGCTATATCCTTCCCACCCTGTCGGTGTCCACTGAAAAAGCAGCAGCGCCCTCTGCTTTTTGTAAAGAGGAGTGAAAAAAGCTTACAGCACCTGGTATTCCCAGGCGGTCTCCCATCCAAGTACTGACCAGGCCCGACCCTGCTTAGCTTCCGAGATCAGACGAGATCGGGCGTGTTCAGGGTGGTATGGCCGTAAGCAAATATTGTGCCTACCAAAGGTCCTTTTAAAGATACTATATCACCACGCTTTGCTCTGTCGTCTATACAGGGAGCGCCTGCAGATTTCCAGACACACTCACAGCTTTTAAATGTCAAATCAGAATGTACAAAGTGGCTATAAGGATCACAAATGTAGTGCAGTAAAAATATTAATATTTACTGTTGAAATGTAGAATACGTTAGCATAAAATTGAAAAGAAAATGATCGATGAGCTTAGGAATGATGAAAGCCATCATTTAACTGGATTTGTGTCATTTCTATACCGGCAAGTCATGATCTAGCTATATCCTTCCCACCCTGTCGGTGTCCACTGAAAAAGCAGCAGCGCCCTCTGCTTTTTGTAAAGAGGAGTGAAAAAAGCTTACAGCACCTGGTATTCCCAGGCGGTCTCCCATCCAAGTACTGACCAGGCCCGACCCTGCTTAGCTTCCGAGATCAGACGAGATCGGGGCGTGTTCAGGGTGGTATGGCCGTAAGCAAATATTGTGCCTACCAAAGGGCCTTTTAAAGATACTATATCACCACGCTTTGCTCTTTCGTCTATACAGGGAGCGCCTGCAGATTTCCAGACACACTCACAGCTTTTAAATGTCAAATCAGAATGTACAAAGTGGCTATAAGGATCACAAATGTAGTGCAGTAAAAATATTAATATTTACTGTTGAAATGTAGAATACGTTAGCATAAAATTGAAAAGAAAATGATCGATGAGCTTAGGAATGATGAAAGCCATCATTTAACTGGATTTGTGTCATTTCTATACCGGCAAGTCATGATCTAGCTATATCCTTCCCACCCTGTCGGTGTCCACTGAAAAAGCAGCAGCGCCCTCTGCTTTTTGTAAAGAGGAGTGAAAAAAGCTTACAGCACCTGGTATTCCCAGGCGGTCTCCCATCCAAGTACTGACCAGGCCCGACCCTGCTTAGCTTCCGAGATCAGACGAGATCGGGCGTGTTCAGGGTGGTATGGCCGTAAGCAAATATTATTGCCTACCAA
>NW_026548606.1:0-529 GCF_027596085.1 Anoplopoma fimbria | reverse complement strand
AGGACCTTAGGAAGGGTTCGAAACCCAAAGAAATATTGGTTTTTCGTGAATAACTTTTTTCATGAAGGTCCTACCGTCTTGTAAGTGGTCTCTACTCCCACTAATGACTCCACCGCGGATCGATTGGTACCATCCGCGAGTCTCTAGGTCCTTCCTTTGATGTAGCTGCCATTGACTCGCTAGGGTTAGGGTTAGGGTTAGGGTTAGGGTTGGGTTAGGGTTAGGGTTAGGGTTAGGGTTAGGGTTAGGGTTTAGGGTTAGGGTTAGGGTTAGGGTTAGGGTTGGTTAGGGTTAGGGTTAGGGTTAGGGGTTAGGGTTAGGGTTAGGGTTAGGGTTAGGGGTTAGGAATAGGGATGAAAACCACGATTACACATGAGAGGATTACATATTCTTGAATAACTTTTTTTCTGAAGGTGGTAGAGACTTGGAAGTGGTCTCCGTGTCCACTAATTCGGCCAAGTCCGATCGAATGGTACCAACCCCGACTCTCTAGGACCTTAGGAAGGGTTCGAAACCCAAAGAAATATTG
>NW_026548605.1:0-627 GCF_027596085.1 Anoplopoma fimbria | reverse complement strand
TACCATATACCATATACCATATACCATATACCAAATACCATATACCATATACCAAATGCCATATACCAAATACCATATTCCATATTCCAAATACCATATACCATATATCAAATACCATATCCCATATACCAAATACCAAATACCATATACCAAATACCATATACCATATATCAAATACCATATTCCATATACCAAATACCATATACCATATACCCATATACCATATACCATATACCATATTCCAAATACCATATATACCATATACCATATACCATATTCCATATTCCATATACATATACCATATACCATATACAAAATACCATATACCATATCCCATATACCATATACCAAATACCATATACCAAATGCCATATACCATATTCCAAATACCATATTCCATATACCAAACACCATTTACCATATACCAATTACCATATTCCATATTCCATATACCATCTACCATATACCATATACAAAATACCATATACCATATACCAAATACCAAATACCATATTCCATATACAAAATACCATATACCATATACCAAATACCATATACCATTTTCCAAATACCATATACCAAATGCCATATACCAAATGTCATATACCAAATACCATATACAAAATA
>NW_026548603.1:0-571 GCF_027596085.1 Anoplopoma fimbria | reverse complement strand
GCAGCATGGTTGTTTCGGTTCATTTTACGCCGTTTTAGTGTGCTAAAAGACCCGCTGTCACTCCCAGAGTTTACCCTGACTTGAAGCACTCTGCTGCGGGTGTTTTGACGCTGTGATGCCGGTCATTTTACGCCGTTTCACTGCCTTAAAAGACAGATTCAGCCGGATTTCAGCACTAAAATCCTCCGGAAAGCGCCTGCTATTTTTTCCTCCTGGGCTGCTGGGGTCATTTCGCCGTGTGCTAAGAGTTCAGAGTTTACCCTGACTGCTGCGGGTGTTTAGCTGTGCCGGTCATTTACGCCGTTTAGCGTGCTAAGACCCGCTGTCACTCCCAGAGTTTACCCTGACTTGGAGCACTCTGCTGCGGGTGTTTTGACGCTGTGATGCCGGTCATTTTACGCCGTTTCACTGCCTTAAAAGCCAGATTCAGCCGGATTTCAGCACTAAAATCCTCCGGACAGCTCCGTGAATATTCCTCTGCTGGCTCTATTTTCTGGCACTCCTCCCTGGGCTGCTGGAGGTCATTTTAGGCCGTTTTGTCCCGGTCAAAAGACCCACTGTGACTCGGACA
>NW_026548602.1:0-820 GCF_027596085.1 Anoplopoma fimbria | reverse complement strand
GAAGGAGAGGTACCGCAGGTCCTTCCTTCCTGCTGCTGTCAGGCTGCACAACCAACTCTGCTCCCAGCAGACCACATGACCACAGGACAATAATAACATAATAACATGACAATAGAAACCTGTGCAATACATTGCACTGTGCAATAATGGTTAAAAAGTTAAAAGTAGTTGAAATAGTTGTTGTTTTTTCTCTGTCTGTAAATATAGTATTTCAGTTATTGTTGTTTTTTCTACTGTTTTTTTTATTGCTTATTTATAATACTTGTTTTATTTTATTTTTATTTTTCATTTTTTATTTTATTTATTTTAAAAATAAGAACTTGAAAATGTAAATATATACATATATATATATATATATATATATATATAAATATATTGTGTTTTATATGTATGAACAAATGTCTCAATAAAGTTATTGAATTTAAAAATGAATAAATAAATAAATTAAAAAAAATTAAAAATTAATTTTTTTTTTTTAAAAAAAAATCTACCCGGCATGCAATGCGCGGTGATCGCCGGAACCTATTTCCCGGTCACCGGGATTCTACCGGGACGCCTCCTCTAGCTCCCAGACGGCTCAACCTCCTCTAGCTATGCTAGCTATAGGAGGTTGAGCCGGCCGGTCCACCGGTACCGTACCGTGAAAAACACCGGTAATCCGGCACACCGGTATACAGGAGGATGAGCCGTCCAGATCAACATCCGTGAAAACATCATGACGTGACGTCACTGCACCGCGACTGTGACAAACGCGAAACATTAAATAAAGATAATAAAACATTAAATGAAGAGAATGAAACATTAAATAAAGAGAATAAAC
>NW_026548601.1:0-487 GCF_027596085.1 Anoplopoma fimbria | reverse complement strand
TGTTCTTGCTTTCATAATTTGCTCTTAACTGTACCAAGCCTGCTTAGGTTTTAGTGTCTGTTGCTGATTCTGTTGCTGTAATCAGGAACTGCTTTGAGAGGTGTGGTTTAGTTTCAATGGGTCAATTGTCCTCTTAAGTGCTAGGGGGAGTGGCTTACACATCTCAAGGATATATAAACTCGGACCAAGCAAACCTTTACTCCAGTGTATTTGACTTATGGAGGGATACTGAACTACTTGATTCTGCTAGGATAGACTAAGTATATTGTTCTTGCTTTCATAATTTGCTCTTAACTGTACCAAGCCTGCTTAAGTTTTAGTGTTTGTTGCTGATTCTGTTGTCTGTGTTGTTGCTGTAATCAGGAACTGCTTTGAGAGGTGTGGTTTAGTTTCAATAGGTCAATTGTCCTCTTAAGTGCTAGGGGAGTGGCTTACACATCTCAAGGATATATAAACTCGGACCAAACAAACCTTTACTCCAGTGTAT
>NW_026548600.1:0-1772 GCF_027596085.1 Anoplopoma fimbria | reverse complement strand
GCCTGCAGATTTCCAGACACACTCACAGCTTTTAAATGTCAAATCAGAATGTACAAAGTGGCTATAAGGATCACAAATGTAGTGCAGTAAAAATATTAATATTTACTGTTGAAATGTAGAATACGTTAGCATAAAATTGAAAAGAAAATGATCGATGAGCTTAGGAATGATGAAAGCCATCATTTAACTGGATTTGTGTCATTTCTATACCGGCAAGTCATGATCTAGCTATATCCTTCCCACCCTGTCGGTGTCCACTGAAAAAGCAGCAGCGCCCTCTGCTTTTTGTAAAGAGGAGTGAAAAAAGCTTACAGCACCTGGTATTCCCAGGCGGTCTCCCATCCAAGTACTGACCAGGCCCGACCCTGCTTAGCTTCCGAGATCAGACGAGATCGGGCGTGTTCAGGGTGGTATGGCCGTAAGCAAATATTGTGCCTACCAAAGGGCCTTTTAAAGATACTATATCACCACGCTTTGCTCTTTCGTCTATACAGGGAGCGCCTGCAGATTTCCAGACACACTCACAGCTTTTAAATGTCAAATCAGAATGTACAAAGTGGCTATAAGGATCACAAATGTAGTGCAGTAAAAATATTAATATTTACTGTTGAAATGTAGAATACGTTAGCATAAAATTGAAAAGAAAATGATCGATGAGCTTAGGAATGATGAAAGCCATCATTTAACTGGATTTGTGTCATTTCTATACCGGCAAGTCATGATCTAGCTATATCCTTCCCACCCTGTCGGTGTCCACTGAAAAAGCAGCAGCGCCCTCTGCTTTTTGTAAAGAGGAGTGAAAAAAGCTTACAGCACCTGGTATTCCCAGGCGGTCTCCCATCCAAGTACTGACCAGGCCCGACCCTGCTTAGCTTCCGAGATCAGACGAGATCGGGCGTGTTCAGGGTGGTATGGCCGTAAGCAAATATTGTGCCTACCAAAGGGCCTTTTAAAGATACTATATCACCACGCTTTGCTCTTTCGTCTATACAGGGAGCGCCTGCAGATTTCCAGACACACTCACAGCTTTTAAATGTCAAATCAGAATGTACAAAGTGGCTATAAGGATCACAAATGTAGTGCAGTAAAAATATTAATATTTACTGTTGAAATGTAGAATACGTTAGCATAAAATTGAAAAAGAAAATGATCGATGAGCTTAGGAATGATGAAAGCCATCATTTAACTGGATTTGTGTCATTTCTATACCGGCAAGTCATGATCTAGCTATATCCTTCCCACCCTGTCGGTGTCCACTGAAAAAGCAGCAGCGCCCTCTGCTTTTTGTAAAGAGAGTGAAAAAAGCTTACAGCACCTGGTATTCCCAGGCGGTCTCCCATCCAAGTACTGACCAGGCCCGACCCTGCTTAGCTTCCGAGATCAGACGAGATCGGGCGTGTTCAGGGTGGTATGGCCGTAAGCAAATATTGTGCCTACCAAAGGGCCTTTTAAAGATACTATATCACCACGCTTTGCTCTTTCGTCTATACAGGGAGCGCCTGCAGATTTCCAGACACACTCACAGCTTTTAAATGTCAAATCAGAATGTACAAAGTGGCTATAAGGATCACAAATGTAGTGCAGTAAAAATATTAATATTTACTGTTGAAATGTAGAATACGTTAGCATAAAATTGAAAAGAAAATGATCGATGAGCTTAGGAATGATGAAAGCCATCATTTAACTGGATTTGTGTCATTTCTATACCGGCAAGTCATGATCTAGCTATTTCCTTCCCACCCTGTCGGTGTCCACTGAAAAAGCAGCAGCGC
>NW_026548599.1:0-327 GCF_027596085.1 Anoplopoma fimbria | reverse complement strand
GATGTTTATCTGGGCCGGCTCATCCTCCTGTATACCGGTGTGCGGATTACGGTGTTTTTCACGGTACCGGTACCGGTGGACCGGCCGGCTCAACCTCCAGCGGTCTTTTAGCACACTAAAACGGCGTAAAATGACCTCCAGCAGCCCAGGGAGGAAAAAAATAGCAGGCGCTTTCCGGAGGATTTTAGTGCTGAAATCCGGCTGAATCTGTCTTTTAAGGCAGTGAAACGGCGTAAAATGACCGGCATCACAGCGTCAAAACACCCGCAGCAGAGTGCTCCAAGTCAGGGTAAACTCTGGGAGTGACAGCAGGTCTTTTAGCACACT
>NW_026548598.1:0-527 GCF_027596085.1 Anoplopoma fimbria | reverse complement strand
TTATTTATTTTAAAAATAAGAACTTGAAAATGTAAATATATACATATATATATATATATATATATAAATATATTGTGTTTTATATGTATGAACAAATGTCTCAAAAATAAATTAAAAATTTATTATTTTTTTTTTAAATCTACCCGGCATGCAATGCGCGTGATCGCGGAACCTATTTCCCGGTCACCGGATTCTACCGGGACGCTCTAGCTATGCTAGCTATAGGAGGTTGAGCCAGCCGGTCCACCGGTACCGGTACCGTGAAAAACACCGGTAATCCGGCACACCGGTATACAGGAGGATGAGCCGTCCAGATCAACATCCGTGAAAACATCATGACGTGACGTCACTGCACCGCGACTGTGACAAACGCGAAACATTAAATAAAGATAATAAAACATTAAATGAAGAGAATGAAACATTAAATAAAGAGAATAAAACATTAAATGAAGATAATAAAACATTAAATAAAGAGAATGAAACATTAAATAAAGAATATAACATTTAATAAAAATAATGAAACATTA
>NW_026548597.1:0-1636 GCF_027596085.1 Anoplopoma fimbria | reverse complement strand
GTATATGGTATATGGTATATGGAATATGGAATATGGAATATGGTATATGGTATATGGTATATGGAATATGGAATATGGAATATGGTATATGGTATATGGTATTTTGTATATGGTATATGGTATTTGGAATATGGTATATGGTATATGGTATTTGGTATATGGTATATGGTATATGGTATATGGTATATGAGTATATGGAATATGGTATTTTGTATATGGAATATGGAATATGGTATATGGTATATGGTATTTATATGTATATGGTATATAGTATTTGGAATATGGTATATGGTATATGGTATTTTGTATATAGTATTTAGTATATGGTATATGGTATATGGTATTTGGAATATGGTATTTTGTATATGGTATATGGTATATGGTATATAATGTATATGGTATTTGGTATATGGTATATGGTATTTGGTATATGGTATATGGTATATGGTATTTGGTATGGTTTTATAGTATATGGTATTTGGTATTTGGAATATGGAATATGGAATATGGTATTTGGTATATATTTGGTATATGGTATTTGGTATATGGTATATGGTATTTGGTATATGGTATATGGTATGTATTTGGTATATGGTATATGGTATTTGTATTTGTATATAATTATATGGTATTTGGTATTTGATATATGGTATTTGGAATATGGTATTTGGTATATGGTATTTGGTATATGGCATTTGGTATATGGTATTTGGAATATGGTATATGGTATTTGGTATATGGTATAGGTATATGGTATTTGGTATATGGTATATGGTATATGGTATATGGCATTTGGTATATATATGTATATGGTATTTGGTATATGGTATTTGGTATATGGTATATGGTATTTGGTATATGGTATTTGGTATATGGTATATGGTATATGGTATTTGGTATATGGTATATGGTATATGGTTTGGCATATGGTATATGGTATTTGGAATATGGTATATGGTATATGGTTTTTGGTATATGGTATTTGGTATATGGTATATGGTATATGGAATATGGAATATGGTATATGGTATATGGTATATGGTATTGGTTATGGTATTTTGAATATGGTATATGGTATATGGTATATGGTATTTGGTATATGGTATATGGTATATGGTTTTAGTATATGTATGGTATATGGTATATGGTATTTTGTATATGGTATATGGTATATGGTATTTGAATATTTGGTATATGGTATATGGTATATGGTATTTGGTATATGGAATATGGTATTTGGAATATGGTATATGGTATATGGTATATGGTATTTGGTATATGGTTTTTGGTATATGGTATATGGTATATGGATGGAATATGGAATATGGTATATGGTATATGGTATATGGAATATGGAATATGGAATATGGTATATGGTATATGGTATTTTGTATATGGTATATGGTATTTGGAATATGGTATATGGTATATGGTATTTGGTATATGGTATATGGTATATGGTATATATGGTATATGGAATATGCATTTTGTATATGGAATATGGAATATGGTATATGGTATATGGTATTTTGTATATGGTATATGGTATTTGGAATATGGTATATGGTATATGGTATTTGGTATATGGTATATGGTATATGTATATGGTATATGGTATATGGAATATGGTATTTTG
>NW_026548596.1:0-545 GCF_027596085.1 Anoplopoma fimbria | reverse complement strand
AAATGGTATATGGTATATGGTATATAGTATATGGTATATGGTATATGGTATATGGTATTTTGTATATGGTATATGGTATATGGTATATGGTATATGGTATATGGTATTTTGTATATGGTATTTGGTATATGACATTTGGTATATGGCATTTGGTATATGGTATTTGGATATGACATTTGGTATATGGCATTTGGTATATGGTATTTGGAATATGGTATGGTATTTGGTATTGGTATATGGTATTTGGTATTTATTTGCATATGGTATTTGGTAAATGGTATATGGTATATTGTATTTTGTATATGGTATATGGTATTTGGTATTTGGTATATGGTATATGGTATTTGGAATATGGTATATGGTATATGGTATTTGGTATATGGTATATGGTATATGGTATATGGTATATGGTATATGGTATTTTGTATTTGGTATATGGTATATGGTATTTGGTATTTGGTATATGGTATATGGTATATGGTATATGGTATTTTGTATATTGTATATGGTATATGGTATTTGGTATATGGTATTTGCGATATGGT
>NW_026548594.1:0-570 GCF_027596085.1 Anoplopoma fimbria | reverse complement strand
ACCTATTTCCGGTCACCGGGATTCTACCGGGACGGCTCCTCTAGCTCCCGGACGGCTCAACCTCCTCTAGCTATGCTATCCTTCCGTTTTCAGCCCGCGGTCGCGGTCATTTTCACGCGGATTCAGCAGCATGGAGAGACAGGCTGATGGCACCACTGTTTAGCCACTTCATGCTCTCTTTTACGGACGTTTTCAGCTGGCGGTCGCGGTCATTTTTAGGCGGATGGAGCAGCATGGTTGTGTCGGTTCATTTTACGCCGTTTTAGTGTGCTAAAAGACCCGCTGTCACTCCCAGAGTTTACCCTGACTTGGAGCACTCTGCTGCGGGTGTTTTGACGCTGTGATGCCGGTCATTTTACGCCGTTTCACTGCCTTAAAAGACAGATTCAGCCGGATTTCAGCACTAAAATCCTCCGGAAAGCGCCTGCTATTTTTTCCTCCCTGGGCTGCTGGAGGTCATTTTACGCCGTTTTAGTGTGCTAAAAGACCGGCTGGAGGTTGAGCCGGCCGGTCCACCGGTACGGTACCGTGAAAAACACCGGTAATCCGGCACACTGGTATACAGGAGGA
>NW_026548593.1:0-532 GCF_027596085.1 Anoplopoma fimbria | reverse complement strand
GAGTAGTGGAATGGGTGTGGCTTGGAATTTGGAACGCGCCACGTCGACTGAGGCTCACCGCGAGAGTTTTGGCTGGGACGACTGGTGTCTCTGGCTGCTCTCACCGGGGCGGTACTTACTTTGGTTTCTCTTCATAACGCAACCTGCACTCTTCCGGAAGACCATCTTGACCAGGCCAAACAGGAAAGGGTAATTGAACTTTATTTATTAAGTTATTTATACTTTTACACTTGTAGCACATATCATATTGGTACCTTCTATTTTTTAGCCTTGTTGGTTTCTTTTCAGGAGTTTTAAGTGTTTTATTTCCTTTTATCTTTAACTGCGTGGTGCCTCCACCATGTCGGCCAACCATGCCGGCATGCGGAGGCACCATAGCGTCCGACTCTCCTTTAAAGAAATAGACGGGAAAATTGTGGGCATGTCGAGACTGGACTTCTCCAGGAAGCTTATCCAACAAACTCTCATGTTTAAGCCAGATGACATCAATTGTATTGTGACCCTACCTTTTAACAAAGGATATGATGTAAGC
>NW_026548592.1:0-718 GCF_027596085.1 Anoplopoma fimbria | reverse complement strand
GGTACCGTGAAAAACACCGGTAATCCGGCACACCGGTATACAGGAGGATGAGCCGTCCAGATAAACATCCGTGAAAACATCATGACGTGGCGTCACTGCACCATGACTGTGACAACGAAACCTAAATAAAGATAATAGATGATGTTTCAGCCTTCGTGGCATCAACCCAAAGATCTTAAAAATAAGAACTTGAAAATGTAAATATATACATATATATATATATATAAATATATTGTGTTTTATATGTATGAACAAATGTCTCAAGAAAGTTATTGAATTTAAAAAATAAATTAAAAAATTAAAAAATCTACCCGGCATGCAATGCGCAGTGATCACGAACCTATTTCGGTCACCGGGATTCTACCGGGCCCGCCTCCTCTAGCTCCCAGACGGCTCAGCCTCCTCTCTAGCTATGCTAGCTAGAGGAGGTTGAGCCGCCTTTGTCCACCCGTACCGTGAAAAACACCGGTAATCCGGCACACGGTATACAGGAGGATGAGCCGTCCAGATAAACATCCGTGAAAACATCATGACGTGAGCGTCACTGCACCGCGACTGTGACAAACGAAACATTAAATAAAGATAATAAAACATTAAATAAAGATAATGATATTTCGTTTATATGTATGAACAAATGTCTCAAGAAAGTTATTGAATTTAAAAAAATAAAATAAAATAAAAACTACCTGGCATGCAATCGCGGTGATCGCCGGAACCT
>NW_026548591.1:0-1626 GCF_027596085.1 Anoplopoma fimbria | reverse complement strand
AATTTTAGTGTGCTAAAAGACCGGCTGGAGGTTGAGCGGCCGGTCCACCGGTACCGGTACCGTGAAAAACACCGGTAATCCGGCACACCCCGGTATACAGGAGGATGAGCCGTCCAGATAAACATCCGTGAAAACATCATGACGTGACGTCACTGCACCGCGACTGTGACAACATTAAATAAAGATAATAGTATATAGACATGGTGTATGGTATATGGAACATAATGTGTATAATTATGTAATTATGGTGTACATGGCATATGGTATATGGATATTTGGTATATGGTATATGGTATATGGTATTTGGTATATGGTATATGGTATATGGTATATGGTATTTGTATATGGTGTATGGTATTTGGTATTTGGTATATGGTATTTGGGATATGGTATATGGTATATGGTATATGGTATTTTGTATATGGTATATGGTATATGGTATATGGTATTTGGTATATGGTATATGGTATATGGTATATGGTATATGGTATTTGGTATATGGTATTTGGTATATGGTATTTATGGTATATGGTATATGGTATATGGTATATGGTAATGTATTTTGTATATGGTATATGGTATATGGTATATGGTATATGGTATATGGTATTTGGTATATGGTATATGGTATATGGTATTTGGTATATGGTATATGGTATTTGGTATTTTGTAAATGGTATATGGTATTTGGTATATGGTGTTTGGTATATGGTATATGGTATATGGTATATGGTATATGGTATTTGGAATATGGCATATGGCATTTGGTATATGGTATTTGGTATATGGTATATGGTATATGGTATATGGTATATGGTATATGGTATATGGTATATGGTATTGGTATATGGTATATGGTATATGGTATTTGGTATATGGTATTTGGTATATGGTATATGGTATATGGTATATGGTATATGGTATTTGGAATATGGCATATGGCATTTGGTATATGGTATATGGTATATGGTATTTGGTATATGGTATATGGTATATGGTATATGGTATTTGGTATATGGTATATGGTATATGGTATGGTATATGGTATATGGTATATAGTAAATGGTATATGGTATATGTTTTTTTGTATATGGTATATGGTATTTGGTATATGGTATATGGTATTTGGGATATGGTATATGGTATATGGTATTTGGTATTTGGTATATGGTATATGGTATATGGTATTTGGTATATGGTATTTTGGTATATGGTATATGGTATTTGGTATATGGTATTTGGAATATGGTATATGGCATTTGGTATATGGCATTTGGTATATGGCATATGGTATTTGGTATATGGTATATGGTATTTGGTATATGGTATATGGTATATGGTATATGGTATTTTGTATATATATGGTATATGGTATTTGGTATATGGTGTTTGGTATATGGTATATGGTATATGGTATTTGGTATTTGGAATATGGCATATGGCATTTGGTAAATGGTAAATGGTATTTGATATATGGTATATGGTAATTGGTATATGGTATATGGTAATTGGTATATGGTATATGGTATATGGTATATGGTATATGGTATTTGGTATATGGTATATGGTATATGGTATTTGGTATATAGTAAATGGTATATGGTATATGGTTTTTTGTATATGGTA
>NW_026548590.1:0-545 GCF_027596085.1 Anoplopoma fimbria | reverse complement strand
GTTCCTCTGGTTCCATAGTTCTGGTTCATTTCCTGGTGAAAAAGAGGTTTATGAAATCTGAAATCCTGATGAACTAATTCAAAGATTCAGAAAGAGAGAGGCTGTTTACACTGCATGGAGCTGATAGTTTAGAGACACATTTACATCATTGAAGACAAACTAACTTGATCTGACCTGAGAGTTTCCAGTCTACAGTGTGGACTCTCCAGTCCAGCAGACAGCAGCTTCACTCCTGAATCCTGCAGGTTGTTGTTACTCAGGTCCAGCTCTCTCAGATGGGAGGGGTTGGACTTCAGAGCTGAGACCAGAGAAGAACAGCTGATCTCTGACAACCTGCAGAAACTCAACCTGAATAAAGAATAAATTATGAAGATAAAAATCAATTTATGATCCAATCAGATGTGTTCAGGTTTTAAATGTGTAGCCCAACATGACTATGTCCTAATCAATGATATCTTCACTTTGTCATTGTGTTATTGTGGATCATCATCATGTCAGCCTTCTACAGACATCATCCAGATGTCACCACAACATTCATACACCTA
>NW_026548589.1:0-505 GCF_027596085.1 Anoplopoma fimbria | reverse complement strand
ATGGTTGTGTCGGTTCATTTTACGCCGTTTTAGTGTGCTAAAAGACCCGCTGTCACTCCCAGAGTTTACCCTGACTTGGAGCACTCTGCTGCGGGTGTTTTGACGCTGTGATGCCGGTCATTTTACGCCGTTTCACTGCCTTAAAAGACAGATTCAGCCGGATTTCAGCACTAAAATCCTCCGGAAAGCGCCTGCTATTTTTCCTCCCTGGGCTGCTGGAGGTCATTTTACGCCGTTTTAGTGTGCTAAAAGACCGGCTGGAGGTTGAGCCGGCCGGTCCACCGGTACCGGTACCGTGAAAAACACCGGTAATCCGGCACACCGGTATACAGGAGGATGAGCCGTCCAGATAAACATCCGTGAAAACATCATGACGTGACGTCACTGCACCGCGACTGTGACAAACGGAAACATTAAATAAAGATAAGAAAACATTAAATAAAGATATTAAAACATTAAATAAAGATATTAAAACATTAAATAAAGAGAATGAAACATTAAATAA
>NW_026548588.1:0-971 GCF_027596085.1 Anoplopoma fimbria | reverse complement strand
CAGAACAGTAGAAACAACAGAATCAGCATCAGTCACTAACCCTTTTTAAGCAGGCTTGGTACAGTTTAAGATCAATTTTAAGAAAACAATATACTTAGTCTATCCTAGCAGAATCAAGTAGTTCAGTATCCCTCCAGAGTCAAAATACACTGGAGAAAGGTTTGTGTGGTCTGAGTATATATATCCTTGAGATGTGTAAGCCACTCCCCCTAGCACAGAACAGTAGAAACAACAGAATCAGCATCAGTCACTAACCCTTTTTTAAGCAGGCTTGGTACAGTTTAAGATCAATTTCAAGAAAACAATATACTTAGTCTATCCTAGCAGAATCAAGTAGTTCAGTATCCCTCCAGAGTCAAAATACACTGGAGAAAGGTTTGTGTGGTCTGAGTATATATATCCTTGAGATGTGTAAGCCACTCCCCCTAGCAGTTAAGAGGACAATTGACCTATTGAAGCTAAAGCACACCTCTCAGAGCAGTTCCTGATTAAAGGCACAGGAGCATCAAACACAACAGAGCATCAAACACTTCCTGATTAGAGAATATCAGAACAGTAGAAACAACAGAATCAGCATCAGTCACTAACCCTTTTTAAGCAGGCTTGGTACAGTTTAAGATCAATTTCAAGAAAACAATATACTTAGTCTATCCTAGCAGAATCAAGTAGTTCAGTATCCCTCCAGAGTCAAAATACACTGGAGAAAGGTTTGTGTGGTCTGAGTATATATATCCTTGAGATGTGTAAGCCACTCCCCCTAGCAGTTAAGAGGACAATTGACCTATTGAAGCTAAAGCACACCTCTCAGAGCAGTTCCTGATTAAAGGCACAGGAGCATCAAACACAACAGAGCATCAAACACTTCCTGATTAGAGAATATCAGAACAGTAGAAACAACAGAATCAGCATCAGTCACTAACCCTTTTTAAGCAGGCTTGGTACAGTTTAAGATCAATTTCAAGAAAACAATA
>NW_026548587.1:0-1779 GCF_027596085.1 Anoplopoma fimbria | reverse complement strand
GCCTGCCGCCCAGCTCACATTGCACCCGACCCCAATGCCTATCCCTGCGGGTGGTGGGCCCACAGGGTGGCGGCAATGTCCATGATCAATATAATTTGGTTGCAATTTCATGATGCATTTACTTTATGTAAGTACACAAAAACAGTATGGCATGTCTAAAACCAAACAAAAATAAATCACATTTTTTCAGCTGATCCAAATATGCTATGAATTTTAGTGACGATTTAAAAAAGAAAGAGAAAATATAATTTCTGCCTGGTTCAGATTTGTGGATTACAGACTAAGTCCAAGAATGTCAAAGGGTACTATTTAAACGATCTATATTGCATCGTCTAAAAACATGGCATAGTATGAATTAAACCAATCCGAGTGTCATATCCCTTTCCCTTTAAAAGCCAAGTGCATTGATATTTAAATGGTAGATTTGGAAAATTGGAGAAGTGAGCCATTTTCTGATGCTAAGTGAATGTAAAATGAGCAGCAGTCAATGAGCAGACCATCTACAGGAGCAAATGATCCTCTGCCACTGCTGTCTCCCAAACCTATCTACAACTTCATTTGAATCCATATGAGCAACAGCACGGATTACCTTTGTAACTGAGGAGGATGCGTGCTGCTGAGCACTTTTCAGTGCAAAGTAGCACAAAAACATTGTTAATTCTTACTGCCCATCGTCCGACATGTTTGTTAACAGTAAAGTCTTGTTTGATCGCAAGATATTTTTGTGAGGGACGGGACTGTGGTTGTTAATGGGTGGAATCTGTTAGTGTGTGGTGTGACGTTCTAACAAAATCCTTGCTCTGCACTAACTTAAAGATGAAAACGGTTATAAATTCATCATCACATGTTATTTCGTGTTGGCCAGCCTTGAGTTGAATCAGAATCATTCTAAATTGACAGTCGCATGCCGTATTTGCAATCATCATAATGCCCATCCCCATTTCTTGATATAAGGAAATACGTTTGCCCCAAGGTTTATCAACGAGAAAGCTGTTAAGTTGTTGTAAACTAGTGTGTCCGAGGTGAAAGGTAGATAAGGCATACTTCTGAAAGTGTTTACACGAGAGAAACGATTATTTAAAAAAAAAGATGCTTCGGCTGTGAATGTTCTCCTGAGAAACAGACTGTGGATCAAGTAAATAAAAAAAAGGGTTGGTATTAAAGTTTAAAAAGAATTACAGACCAGAAGAAAAAAGGGAAACAGGTGGAGGACAAGGACCATCTGAGCTGTTTGCCAGAGATGAGAGACTCGCTGTAATTATTGGACAAACATCCATAAGTGGGACAAGTCCAAGAAATGAGGGAGAAAGTGAAGACATCAGGCAAGGACTTTCACCCAGAGGTCACTTCTTTCTGTCCATTCTGTTCTTCTGCACAGTGTCATATAAGGTCAGGCTACACTACTTTTATGAGCAGTGTGCAAAATACTGGGGTCAAGAGTGAACAGGCGTGACTGTGACAATTTAACTTATTTTGATGATGATAATGATTTTCGAATTAATGCGGTTTTAAAACATTATTTATGTAGCGTTGTTAATAACTAGGTTAAAATAAAATTATTGCTGACGTTAAAAAATTGCGGGCGCCACTTCTGAATAGAAGAAACAAATAAAAATACAATCAATAATTTGGTAACAAATTATCTAGTCTCAATATCTCAGGCGTAAGTCCTGATTTCAGTGACCTCATAGTTCCCAACTTGAATCAATATGACAGACAACGGCTTGGCGATAAATGGGTCATTTATTAAAAGGTAATTAAATGCTCCTCCAATGAATC
>NW_026548586.1:0-2601 GCF_027596085.1 Anoplopoma fimbria | reverse complement strand
CTGAAAACGTCCGTAAAAGAGAGAGCATGGAGTGTGGAAACAGTGGTGCCATCAGCCTGTCTCTCCATGCTGCTCCATCCGCGAGAAAATGACCGCGACCGCCGGCTGAAAACGTCCGTAAAAGAGAGCATGGAGTGGGGAAACAGTGGTGCCATCAGCCTGCCTCTCCATGCTGCTCCATCCGCGAGAAAATGACCGCGACCGCCGGCTGAAAACGTCCGTAAAAGAGAGCATGGAGTGGGGAAACAGTGGTGCCATCAGCCTGTCTCTCCATGCTGCTCCATCCGCGAGAAAATGACCGCGACCGCCGGCTGAAAACGTCCGTAAAAGAGAGCATGGAGTGGAAACAGTGGTGCCATCAGCCTGTCTCTCCATGCTGCTCCATCCGCGAGAAAATGACCGCGACCGCCGGCTGAAAACGTCCGTAAAAGAGAGCATGGAGTGGGGAAACAGTGGTGCCATCAGCCTGTCTCTCCATGCTGCTCCATCCGCGAGAAAATGACCGCGACCGCCGGCTGAAAACGTCCGTAAAAGAGAGCATGGAGTGGGGAAACAGTGGTGCCATCAGCCTGTCTCTCCATGCTGCTCCATCCGCGAGAAAATGACCGCGACCGCCGGCTGAAAACGTCCGTAAAAGAGTGCATGAAGTGGGGAAACAGTGGTGCCATCAGCCTGTCTCTCCATGCTGCTCCATCCGCGAGAAAATGACCGCGACCGCCGGCTGAAAACGTCCGTAAAAGAGTGCATGGAGTGGGGAAACAGTGGTGCCATCAGCCTGTCTCTCCATGCTGCTCCATCCGCGAGAAAATGACCGCGACCGCCGGCTGAAAACGTCCGTAAAGAGAGAGCATGGAGTGGGGAAACAGTGGTGCCATCAGCCTGCCTCTCCATGCTGCTCCATCCGCGAGAAAATGACCGCGACCGCCGGCTGAAAACGTCCGTAAAGAGAGAGCATGGAGTGGGGAAACAGTGGTGCCATCAGCCTGCCTCTCCATGCTGCTCCATCCGCGAGAAAATGACCGCGACCGCCGGCTGAAAACGTCCGTAAAAGAGAGCATGGAGTGGGGAAACAGTGGTGCCATCAGCCTGTCTCTCCATGCTGCTCCATCCGCGAGAAAATGACCGCGACCGCCGGCTGAAAACGTCCGTAAAGAGAGAGCATGGAGTGGGGAAACAGTGGTGCCATCAGCCTGTCTCTCCATGCTGCTCCATCCGCGAGAAAATGACCGCGACCGCCGGCTGAAAACGTCCGTAAAGAGAGGCATGGAGTGGGGAAACAGTGGTGCCATCAGCCTGTCTCTCCATGCTGCTCCATCCGCGAGAAAATGACCGCGACCGCCGGCTGAAAACGTCCGTAAAAGAGTGCATGAAGTGGGGAAACAGTGGTGCCATCAGCCTGTCTCTCCATGCTGCTCCATCCGCGAGAAAATGACCGCGACCGCCGGCTGAAAACGTCCGTAAAGAGAGTGCATGGAGTGGGGAAACAGTGGTGCCATCAGCCTGTCTCTCCATGCTGCTCCATCCGCGAGAAAATGACCGCGACCGCCGGCTGAAAACGTCCGTAAAAGAGAGCATGGAGTGGGGAAACAGTGGTGCCATCCAGCCTGCCTCTCCATGCTGCTCCATCCGCGAGAAAATGACCATGACCGCCGGCTGAAAACGTCCGTAAAAGAGAGCATGGAGTGGGGAAACAGTGGTGCCATCAGCCCTGTCTCTCCATGCTGTACTCCATCCGCGAGAAAATGACCGCGACCGCTGACAGAAAACGTCCGTAAAAGTGCATGGAGTGGGGAAACAGTGGTGCCATCAGCCTGTCTCTCCATGCTGCTCCATCCCTTGAAAAATGCAACGCGACCGCGGCTGAAAACGTCGCACACAGCAAAGAGAGAGCATGGGTGGAAGCAGGTGGGTGCCCTAGCCTGTCTCTCCATGCTGCTCCATCCGCGAGAAAAATACCGCGGTGACCGAAAACGAAAACGTCCGTAAAAGAGAGCATGGGTGGGGAAACAGTGGTGCCATCATTATCCTCTCCATGCTGCTCCATCCGCTTGAGAAAATGACCGCGACCGCCGGCTGAAAACGTCCGTAAAAGAGTGCATGGAGTGGGGAAACAGTGGTGCCAGGCAGCCTGTCTCTCCATGCTGCTCCATCCGCGAGAAAATGACCCTGCGACCGCCCGGCTGAAAACGTCCGTAAAAGAGTGCATGAAGTGAAACAGTGGTGCCATCCAGCCTGTCTCTCCATGCTGCTCCATCCGCGAGAAAATGACCGCGACGCCCGGCTGAAAGCGTCCGTAAAGAGAGCATGGAGTGGGGAAACAGTGGTGCCATCAGCCTGCCTCTCCATGCTGCTCCATCCAGCGAGAAAATGACCGCGCGACGCCCGGCAAAGCGTCCGTAAAAGAGAGAGCGCGTAAAATTGAAACGTGGTGCCATCAGCCTGTCTCTCCATGCTGCTCCATCCGCGAAAAATGACCGCGACCGCCGGCTGAAAACGTCCGTAAAGAGAGAGCATGGAGTGGGGAAACAGTGGTGCCATCAGCCTGTCTCTCCATGCTGCTCCATCCGCGAGAAAATGACCGCGACCGCCGGCTGAAAACGT
>NW_026548585.1:0-787 GCF_027596085.1 Anoplopoma fimbria | reverse complement strand
TTATTCATTTTTAAATTCAATAACTTTATTGAGACATTTGTTCATACATATAAAACACAATATATTTATATATATATATATATATATATGTATATATTTACATTTTCAAGTTCTTATTTTTAAAATAAATAAAATAAAAAATGAAAAATAAAAATAAAATAAAACAAGTATTATAAATAAGCAATAAAAAAAACAGTAGAAAAAACAACAATAACTGAAATACTATATTTACAGACAGAGAAAAAACAACAACTATTTCAACTACTTTTAACTTTTTTAACCATTATTGCACAGTGCAATGTATTGCACAGGTTTCTATTGTCATGTTATTATGTTATTATTGTCCTGTGGTCATGTGGTCTGCTGGGAGCAGAGTTGGTTGTGCAGCCTGACAGCAGCAGGAAGGAAGGACCTGCGGTACCTCTCCTTCCATGGGGTAATGTGGTAATGTTTCATTCTCTTCATTTAATGTTTTATTATCTTTATTTAATGTTTCGCGTTTGTCACAGTCGCGGTGCAGTGACGTCACGTCATGATGTTTTCACGGATGTTGATCTGGACGGCTCATCCTCCTGTATACCGGTGTGCCGGATTACCGGTGTTTTTCACGGTACCGGTACCGGTGGACCGACCGGCTCAACCTCCTATAGCTAGCATAGCTAGAGGAGGTTGAGCCGTCTGGGAGCTAGAGGAGGCGTCCCGGTAGAATCCCGGTGACCGGGAAATAGGTTCCGGCGATCACCGCGCATTGCATGCCGGGTAGATTTTAAAAAAAATAAAAATAATT
>NW_026548584.1:0-1175 GCF_027596085.1 Anoplopoma fimbria | reverse complement strand
AGCCTCCTTTCCACCTTTCCAAGGCAGCATGCTTCCCCATTTCACAATGTCCCTTTCAATCCTCCCTTTTACATCTTGTTCAACCCGTTTTAACACTCCCTCTATGCCAGTGTTCCTGTTTTTGCTCACTAGGTCTTGCCTTGCCAACCACAAACCCCTCTTTACGAGGCTGATGAATAACCAAATGATGAAATTTCTTCTTCCTGTACCCACCCCTTTTTCCACCCTTGTCCATGTTAAAATGAAACCAACGTCTAGCTGGACTAGCCATGTCGCTGCTCTAGCCCACACCAATCCAGCGAAATGACAGTCCCACATGACATGTCTAAGTGTCTCCTCCCCCGAACAGTTTTCCCTTGGACACTCAGGGATCTTGCCAAACCATGCCGATGCATCAATGCTCGTACTGGCAAGCTCTTGTGGAGGCACAGCCAATTAAGATCTTTGAGACCATTGTCCAGTCCTCGTGGCTGGATCCCCCTCCAAATGCCTGTCGGGATCCCAATCACTGGACCTGCACACTCCCTCTGTCTCACCACCCCGTAGAGGACTCTGTGATTTAGCCTGACTGCTGTTTCTGAAGCCTCAGGATGGGCCCTCAGCCACCTGGCTGCATGATGGTAATGCCATGGCTGCTGCTCCACCCGGGGTGTCAGGTTGTTCCAAACCAACATGCTCCTGGCCTGATAGGAAAAGTAGAGTCGTAGGAAATGCCCTGAAGGATGCGCAACTGGAGCGGATAACTCCCTAAACAGAAATGAAACAAAGATGCAGTCCAGTTTCAGCGAGAGGTGTGGCACATCTCTCCCCCTGCTTCAATCCCAGCCAGCATGCGGGCCCTCGCCACATACTCGTATCTTCCTCCCCACATGAAAATAAACACGAGGCGCATTAGAGGCCTCCTCATGCTGGCTGGCAGTGGGTATATGTATGCCAAGTACAGGAGAGATGGCAGAACGTCTACCTTCAGAACAAGTACCTTCCCAATGAAAGTCAGGCACCTGCTCTTCCAGAGCGCAAGCTTCTTCTGGACTGCCAAAAAGCGCCTGGTCCAGTTGGCCGTGGCACTATGGGCTGTCTCAAAGCTGACCCCTAGTACCTTCAGAGGTCCCGTGCAGAGCGACAGCCCCCCTGGTACATCCGTCCTTTCTTTCCACCGCCCAAAGAACTTCACC
>NW_026548583.1:0-1061 GCF_027596085.1 Anoplopoma fimbria | reverse complement strand
GTGACGACCCCCTGCACCCCCTTAAGGGTCTTTGATGCCACTACAGGGCTACTACTTGGGTAAGGTGATCATAATCACATTATTGATCACACCTGGGTTAATGGGCGGGGTATATAAGCAGGTTAGGCGTCATCAAGCGGCCCAAGTACTGTTCCAACACAAGTTCGCATCAAGCCAAGTACGGTCCAGATACCCGGAAGTGTCCTCGCTCCGCCCATTATACCGAGGATGCATCGGAGTAGACTTGTGTGGACTTTGGACAGCCAAGTATCCCAGAATGCATTTCACCAGCAAACAAGAGCCGACAGCGGCGGAGACGGCTCACAACTGTCAGTTATAACTGTCTAAATACTGCTGCTGTTGTGTAACGGAATTTAGTTTTAACATTTTTTTTAGCGAGAATGTAGTTGTTAAGACTTAAAATATGCGGTCAATTTATCAAGATAGAGCCTGTTTGAAAAAGCGCCGACGTTTGTCGGAGATGAGAGGACCAGAGAGGAGACCGGGCGGTGGTGCTCATGATATGAGAGGACCCCGCTGACAGCAGCCTGATCTCGGCTAGCTGGCTCCGGTGTCTCTGTGGTTGTGGTTGCAGATGTAACACAAAACATATACATATTAATATTTTAATATTTTCTAAATGAAAACGAAAAAAGGCAGGGTTGTGTTTTATATCATATTTCGTTTTATTGTCAATATATTTATTTGTATTCTTATTTTTTATTTTATTTTTATTTTATTGTATAATATGTGTATTTATTATCTGTTTCTGTGTAGTTGAGCTGCTGCAACACCCGAATTTCCCGCCTGGGGATCAATAAAGGAATATAATAATAATAATAATAATATATATGACTGAAGATAACCGGAGTAGGCGGGACCGACGAGCTGAGTTGGTGACGTCGGTGACGTCATCAAGTTCGCTGCTGTTCCAATTGCAAAATGACCGTACTGCGTCCTTCCCGTCCTCGGGAGTTTGTACTCCCGAGTCGAACTATCCAAGTATGAACTTGCAAGTTTGCAAGTCCATACTTGACCGTACTTGGTATTGAGAAACGGCC
>NW_026548582.1:0-790 GCF_027596085.1 Anoplopoma fimbria | reverse complement strand
TGGGTAAACAGTGGTGCCATCAGCCTGTCTCTCCATGCTGCTCCATCCGCGAGAAAATGACCACGACCGCCGGCTGAAAACGTCCGTAAAAGAGTGCATGAAGTGGGGAAACAGTGGTGCCATCAGCCTGTCTCTCCATGCTGCTCCATCCGCGAGAAAATGACCGCGACCGCCGGCTGAAAACGTCCGTAAAAGAGAGAGCATGGAGTGGGGAAACAGTGGTGCCATCAGCCTGCCTCTCCATGCTGCTCCATCCGCGAGAAAATGACCGCGACCGCCGGCTGAAAACGTCCGTAAAAGAGAGAGCATGGAGTGGGGAAACAGTGGTGCCATCAGCCTGCCTCTCCATGCTGCTCCATCCGCGAGAAAATGACCGCGACCGCCGGCTGAAAACGTCCGTAAAAGAGAGAGCATGTAGTGGGGAAACAGTGGTGCCATCAGCCTGCCTCTCCACGCTGCTCCATCCGCGAGAAAATGACCGCGACCGCCGGCTGAAAACGTCCGTAAAAGAGTGCATGAAGTGGGGAAACAGTGGTGCCATCAGCCTGTCTCTCCATGCTGCTCCATCCGCGTGAAAATGACCGCGACCGCCGGCTGAAAACGTCCGTAAAAGAGAGAGCATGTAGTGGGGAAACAGTGGTGCCATCAGCCTGTCTCTCCACGCTGCTCCATCCGCGAGAAAATGACCGCGACCGCCGGCTGAAAACGTCCGTAAAAGAGTGCATGAAGTGGGGAAACAGTGGTGCCATCAGCCTGTCTCTCCATGCTGCTCCATCCGCGAGAAAATGAC
>NW_026548581.1:0-833 GCF_027596085.1 Anoplopoma fimbria | reverse complement strand
ATGCATTGGAAGAGTTGCTGGAGCAATTGATATTGAAAGAATATAGAAGATGAGGTTTCAAGAGCCTTGGAATACAAAGATCACATATCACTGAGGAAGACGAGGACAAGGAGAGCGCTAAGAAGAGCGAAAGGTGATGCAGAGTCTGCAATGTCTGTTGAATCTAACCCCATGCGTAATAACGTGAAGCTGCCTAAACTTGTGATAGAAAAATATTCTGGAGACATCAGCCAGTGGCAGTACTTTTGGGGACAGTTTGACACGGCAGTGAACAGTAATCATAACTTAACAAAAACGGATAAATTCAGTTATCTGAAATCATATCTCACTGGCGCAGCTGCCAATGTAGTCGCAGGGTTACCATTAACTGATTCAAATTATGAAAACGCTACTCAGCTGCTGCAGAAAAGATTTGGCCGAAAGGATTTGGTAATTAATGCTCATATGACCAAATTGTTGAATCTTAATCCTGTAAAAAATGTCAGTGACATAAAATCGCTCAGATATTTGTATGATAATTGTGAAATCCAAATTCGTAGTCTGGCTTCGATGGGAGTCGTCTCTGACACGTATGGTAGCTTACTGTGCCCCATTCTAATGAAGCTCATTCCCGAAGAGATAACATTAGACTTCAGCAAACAAGTTGAAGAGGATGATGTCTGGAAAGTGGAAGAACTGATGAGCTTCATTCAAAAAGAAGTGGACAGCCGGGAGCGCACGGCCAACATGTCTAAAAGCGGAAAAGAGCGCACAAGTAAGGAACGTGAAAAGGAATCGCCAGGCGCATGGGAAATGCGAACAAGACGACATAACACAATGACAACGTCTACCCT
>NW_026548580.1:0-1645 GCF_027596085.1 Anoplopoma fimbria | reverse complement strand
TGTTGTAGTAGTAGTACTCTTGTAGTAGTTTGTGGTAGTAGTAGTATAAGTACTCCTGTAGTAGTAGTAGTACTCTTGTTGTAGTAGTAGTACTCTTGTTGTAGTAGTACTCCTGTAGTAGTAGTAGTTGTGGTAGTAGTAGTAGTTGTAGTAGTAGAAGTACTCTTGTAGTAGTAGTAGTAGTAGTAGTAGTAGTAGTAGTACTCTTGTAGTAGTAGTAGTAGTACTACTCTTGTAGTAGTAGTAGTAGTAGTAGTACTCTTGTAGTAGTTGTAGTAGTAGTACTTTTGTAGTAGTAGTAGTACTTTTGTAGTAGTAGTAGTTGTAGTAGTAGTAGTACTCTTGTAGTAGTAGTAGTAGTACTCTTGTAGTAGTAGTAGTAGTACTCTTGTAGTAGTTGTAGTAGTAGTAGTTTTAGTAGTAGTAGTAGTAGTACTCTTGTAGTAGTACTACTCCTGTAGTAGTAGTAGTAGTAGTACTCTTGTAGTAGTAGTCCTGATAGTAGTAGTAGTACTACTCTTGTAGTAGTAGTAGTAGTAGTAGTAGTAGTAGTAGTAGTAGTACAAGTAGTACTCCTGTAGTAGTAGTAGTAGTAGTACTCCTGTAGGAGGAGTAGTAGTAGTAGTACTCTTGTAGTAGTAGTAGTAGTAGTAGTAGTAGTCTTGTAGTAGTTGTAGTAGTACTCTTGTAGTAGTTGTAGTAGTACTCTTGTTATAGTAGTAGTAGTAGTAGTAGTAGTATTCTTGTAGTAGTAGTAGAAGTACTCTTGTTGTAGTAGTAGTACTTTTGTAGTAGTAGTACTCTTGTAGTAGTAGTAGTAGTAGTAGTAGTAGTAGTAGAAGTACTCTTGTTGTAGTACTACTCCTGTAGTAGTAGTAGTAGTAGTAGTAGTACTCTTGTAGTAGTAGTAGTACTCCTGTAGGAGTAGTAGTAGTAGTAGTACTCTTGTTGTAGTAGTACTCTTGTACTAGTTGTAGTAGTAGTAGTACTCTTGTAGTAGTAGTAGTAGTACTAGTACTTGTAGTAGTAGTACTCTTGTAGTAGTAGTACTCTTAGTAGTAGTAGTAGTAGTAGTACTCTTGTAGTAGTAGTAGTAGTAGTACTCTTGTAGTAGTAGTAATCTTTGTTAGTAGTAGTAGTACTCTTGTAGTAGTAGTAGTAGTAGTAGTAGTAGTAGTAGTAGTAGTAGTAGTAGTAGTAGTAGTACTCTTGTAGTCGAAGTCCTCTAGTAGTAGTAGTAGTAGTAGAAGTACTCTTGTAGTAGTAGTAGAAGTACTATAGTAGTAGTAGTAGAAGTACTATAGTAGTACTACTAAGTTGTAGTACTCTTGTAGTCGTAGTAGAAGTACTCTTGTAGTAGTAGTAGTAGTAGTAGTAGTAGTAGTAGTAGTAGTAGTAGTAGTAGTAGTAGTAGTAGTAGTAGTAGTAGTCTTTGTAGTAGTAGTAGTAGTACTCTTGTAGTAGTAGTAGTATTAGTAGTAGTAGTAGTAAGTACTCTTGTTGTAGTAGTAGTACTCCTGTAGTAGTAGTAGTACTCTTGTAGTAGTAGTAGTAGTAGTAGTACTACTCTTGTAGTAGCAGTAGTAGTAGTATTCTTGTAGTAGTAGTATTACTCTTGTGGTAGTAGTAGTATAAGTACTCCTGT
>NW_026548579.1:0-691 GCF_027596085.1 Anoplopoma fimbria | reverse complement strand
TGTAGTAGTAGTAGTTGTAGTAGTAGTAGTAGTAGTACTCTTGTAGTAGTAGTAGTAGAAGTACTCTTGCAGTAGTAGTAGTAGTAGTACTCTTGTAGTAGTAGTAGAAGTACTCTTGTAGTAGTACTACTCCTGTAGTACTAGCAGTAGTAGTAGTACTCTTGTAGTAGTAGTACTCGTACTCTTGTAGTAGTAGTAGTAGTACTCTTGTAGTAGTAGTCCTGTAGTAGTAGTAGTAGTAGTACTCTTGTAGTAGTAGTAGTAGTAGTACTCCTGTAGGAGGAGTAGTAGTAGTAGTTACTCTTGTAGTAGTAGTAGTAGTACTTGTAGTAGTTGTAGTAGTACTCTTGTTATAGTAGTAGTAGTAGTATTCTTGTAGTAGTAGTAGTAGAAGTACTCTTGTTGTAGTAGTAGTAGTACTTTTGTAGTAGTAGTACTCTTGTAGTAGTAGTAGTAGTAGTAGAAGTACTCTTGTTGTAGTACTACTCCTGTAGTAGTAGTAGTAGTAGTACTCTTGTTGTAGTAATTGTACTACTCTTGTAGTAGTAGTAGTAGTATTCTTGTAGTAGTAGTAGTAGTACTCTTGTAGTAGTAGTAGTAGTACTCTTGTTGTAGTAATTGTACTACTCTTGTAGTAGTAGTAGTACTCTTGTAGTTGTAGTAGTACTCTTGTAGTAGTAGTAGTAGTACT
>NW_026548578.1:0-2757 GCF_027596085.1 Anoplopoma fimbria | reverse complement strand
CACCGTATCCAGTGGACACCCCAGCACACTGCTGGCCTTCTTGACAAGTTTGTTTAGTCTCTTCCTGTCGGCTGTCGAGATGCTGCTGCTCCAGCAGATCACTGCATAAAAAATGGCTGATGCCACCAGAGAGTCAAAGAAGGTCTTCAGGATTGCTCCCTGCACTCCTGAAGACCTCAGTCTCCTCAGCAGATACAGTCTGCTCTGACCCTTTTTATAAAGTGCATTTGTATGATTAGTCCAGTCCAGTTTATTGTTCAAGTGAACACCCAGGTACTTACAAGATTTCACAATCTCAATGTCCTTTCCCTGGATGTTCACTGTTACCGGAGGAGGGTGTTTACCCTGGCGGAAGTCCACCACCAGCTCTTTGGTTTTACCAAAGTTGATCTGGAGGCGGTTCCGCTGGCACCATCCTATAAAGTCCTGGTTCAGTTCCCTGTATTCCCTGTCATCACCGGCAGAGATGAGGCCGACGATTGTAGAGTCGTCAGAGAACTTTTGCAGGTGGCAGGTAGCGGAGTTGTGTTTGAAGTCCGATGCGTATCCTCACATACGGTGGACGGTTGGTGAGGTAGTCCAGGATCCATGCAGTGTGATAAGGGTCCAAAGATGAGCTCACCAGGGGGCGGAGGCGCCAAGGACCAGCCTCTCCAGGGTCTTCATCAGGTGGGATGTTAAAGCCACCGGCCTGAAGCTGTTGAAGTCCTTGGCCCCCGGGGTCTTTGGGACTGATACCACGCAGGACGTCTTCCATAGCTGTGGTACTCCCCCCAGCTTCCTCAAGTTGAAGACGTGCTCCACTATCCCGCACAACTGGTCTGCGCAGGATTTGAGGAGCCTTGAGCTGATGCCATCTGGACCCGTGGCCTTTCTCACCTTTATTTTCTTCAGTTCTTTTCTCACCTGGTTATTTGAGAGGGACAAGTTGGGGGAAGGGGGCTGTGTGCTGTAGGTTGTTGGAGTGGGGGTGGGGTGCTGGTGGAGTGCAGTGTTTGAGGAGTGTGGAGGGGAGCCGAGTGTTGTGGAAAAGGGGGTGGAGGAAGAGAGGCAATCTACAGGGGGTGCAGACGATGGGGTTTGCAGCAGCAGGAGGTCTTGGTGGGGGGGGGGGTGGATGGCTGATCAAATCTGTTAAAGAATAAGTTCAGATCATTTACAATGCGGTTAAAATTATGTCAATATACAGTTTAATAACATACATTATTTCGCAGTTACTCACTAGGGAATATTGCTCATACCGTATGTACCCGTATAATGATGTAGAGAAAGTTATTTTACTTTGTCGGAGGATCTCCTGATAATGGTAGTGCACTAGTAAAGGGATACTGAACTTCACTTCCCTCCATGTTGCATTTACATCAGCCATCCAGCAAACTTTTGCACACGGAAGGCCAGGGAGCTCCGGGGGCTTGCAGCACAGGGGAAGCTGGCCGCCGCTTGTCTACGCACACTGCCTACATGGAAATTAAATGGTAATGGACTGCAATTAAATGGTAATGGCCTGTACTTGTATAACGCTTTTCTAGTCTTCCGACCACCCAAAGCGCTTTTACACTACATATCATCAACTACCCATTCATGCACTGATGGCAGGAGCTACCATGCAAGGTGCCACCTGCCTATCAGAACTATCTAACATTCACACCCATTCATACACCGAAGGAACAATTACAGCTGGTTGAAAATTTGTTAAGAATCCCTTTAAGGCAGAACTATGCAAAATATTCTTAACAATGCCACCACATGATCACAAAGGCATTCTCGACCAATTACACTAGCTTACTAGAGTTCTTTGTCCAGTGAAAACATTTGCGCTTTAGTTAATTAGGGAGTCTGCAAATAAAGTTAACATTCGGTTAACAGCTTGGTTAACAGCTTTCTAAACCACTTTTCAGTCATTTCTTTGGGGACTCCAATGATGACAGTGAGGAGGAAAGTCCTCCTCACTGTCAAAGTGAGCCAGAGGTCCAACCACCATCGTCCCATCACCACCACCGTTTGCCAAGTAGTAGCACAGTTGACCCTTCTCTAACTGTTGCCCCTCCTCTGCCTGTTGCCCCTCTTCCAACCTTTCCATCACCTCACTGTCCAAAATTGGTACATAGGAGACCAGCAGTAAGCAAACAACCTCTGCAAGCCTGGTTTACAGACCTCACCTGGCAAGGGAAAGGTGTGGATCAGACACCATTGCCTGCTATGGTGAGCAATAACTCAAACGCTATGAGATTCAAATTATACCTTTCAATCATTTTCACTTTTTAAAATGTTAACAATTGTTAATTGAAAAACACACACACATACCAGTTATTTTATGCTCTGAACACGTCATGACTGAGAAAGTAATGCTAAATGGACAATGTATAGCGCTTTTCTAGTCTTCCAACTACTCAAAGCGCTTTAACATGAGTCATTCCAATTTACACTGATGACATGGGCTAACTAACTAACTAGCTAACTAACCAATTCACAAATCCAGCGATGGCACAGCTTTCGGGAGCAATTGGGTCTACCTGTCTTAACAGGGATCAAACTGTCGATCCTCTAATTGAAGGACGACCCACTGTACGTGCGTGCTGACGTACTGCGGTAGCGTGTTGCCTCACTTCCGGTTCTCAGCGTAGTTGATAGCGTACTTTTCGCAGCTCCAGCGAAAACTAGTGAATTGTGTGACATTCTTTATTATAGCGGCTAATTACCTGTTTTACACTTAAAACACTTGAACACTCATATCACATCTTAATTCAGCGACTTTTC
>NW_026548577.1:0-551 GCF_027596085.1 Anoplopoma fimbria | reverse complement strand
GAACTTAGCTAGGGGCCCTTCAAATCCGTTCTTTTAACACAAAGGGACCTGTCAATACTTGCACTAAATAAAGAGTAGAATGTGAGAAATAAGTCTCGGATATAACACCAGTGTATGTCAAAATGCAAAATATTTATTTTTTCAGTTTACAGTTACTTCTCACCGGTCTTCATACATCAGTGATGTGTAGATATCTGGAACTGCACCTTTAAAATAAACAACAAAGAAAATAAATACAAAACATATTAAGAGTTTCGAGACTATATCCTGCAGAAATAGTGGTAAACATTTTTTGACGGTAATATGGCGTAAACTGTGTATTAATGAACATTATCGAGTTTCGAGACTATATCCTGCAGAAATGTGTTTTAGGAGGCTTAAAGTGATACATAGCAGCTTTTGGCAGTAATGTCGCGTAAACTGGAGGTAAACTGTGTATTAATGAACATTATCGAGTTTCGAGACAGTTATGACAGTTATGTAGCGTTAACTACAGGTAAACTGTGTATTAATGAACATTATCGAGTTTCGAGACTATATCCTTCGTTTTG
>NW_026548576.1:0-577 GCF_027596085.1 Anoplopoma fimbria | reverse complement strand
CCTTTAAAATAAACAACAAAGAAAATAAATACAAACATATTAAGAGTTTCCGAGACTATATCCTGCAGAAAATGTGTTTTAGAGGCTTAAAGTGATACATAGCAGCTTTTGGCGGTAATGTCGCAAACTGGAGGTAACTGTGTATTGAACATTACCCAAATTTCAGTAAATGTCAGCAGAAATGTGTTTTGGGAAACATAGTGGTGTCGTTTTTGACGGTAATATGGCGTAAACTGTGTATTAATGAACATTATCGAAGTTTCAGACTATATCCTGCAGAAATGCAGATAAATACCAGCTTTTGGCAGCAATGTCGCTAGGAGGCTTAAAGAACATTATCGATACTATATCCTGCAGAAATGTGTTTTCGAGCCTTTGATAAATACCGGTAATGTCGCGTAAACTGGAGGTAAACTGTGTATTAATGAACATTATCGAGTTTTGGTGACTATATCCTGCAGAAATGTGTTTTAGGAGGCTTATAGTGATAAATACCAGCTTTTGGCAGTAATGTCGCGTAAACTGGAGGTAAACTGTGTATTAATGAACATTATCGAGTTTCGAGACTATATCCTTC
>NW_026548575.1:0-2181 GCF_027596085.1 Anoplopoma fimbria | reverse complement strand
CAGCCCGTCTCTCCATGCTGCTCCATCCGCGAGAAAATGACCGCGACCGCTGGCCGAAAACGTCCGTAAAAGAGAGCATGGAGTGGGGAAACAGTGGTGCCATCAGCCTGCCTCTCCATGCTGCTCCATCCGCGAGAAAATGACCGCGACCGCCGGCTGAAAACGTCCGTAAAAGAGTGCATGAAGTGGGTAAAGAGTGGTGCCATCAGCCTGTCTCTCCATGCTGCTCCATCCGCGAGAAAATGACCGCGACCGCCGGCTGAAAACGTCCGTAAAAGAGAGAGCATGGAGTGGGGAAACAGTGGTGCCATCAGCCTGCCTCTCCATGCTGCTCCATCCGCGAGAAAATGACCGCGACCGCCGGCTGAAAACGTCCGTAAAGAGTGCATGAAGTGGGGAAACAGTGGTGCCATCAGCCTGTCTCTCCATGCTGCTCCATCCGCGAGAAAATGACCGCGACCGCCGGCTGAAAACGTCCGTAAAAGAGAGAGCATGGAGTGGGGAAACAGTGGTGCCATCAGCCTGCCTCTCCATGCTGCTCCATCCGCGAGAAAATGACCGCGACCGCCGGCTGAAAACGTCCGTAAAAGAGAGCATGGAGTGGGGAAACAGTGGTGCAGTCAGCCTGTCTCTCCATGCTGCTCCATCCGCGAGAAAATGACCGCGACCGCCGGCTGAAAACGTCCGTAAAAGAGAGTGCATGAAGTGGGGAAACAGTGGTGCAGTCAGCCTGTCTCTCCATGCTGCTCCATCCGCGAGAAAATGACCGCGACCGCCGGCTGAAAACGTCCGTAAAAGAGAGAGCATGGAGTGGGGAAACAGTGGTGCCATCAGCCTGTCTCTCCATGCTGCTCCATCCGCGAGAAAATGACCGCGACCGCCGGCTGAAAACGTCCGTAAAAGAGAGCATGGAGTGGGGAAACAGTGGTGCCATCAGCCTGCCTCTCCATGCTGCTCCATCCGCGAGAAAATGACCGCGACCGCCGGCTGAAAACGTCCGTAAAAGAGAGTGCATGAAGTGGGGAAACAGTGGTGCAGTCAGCCTGTCTCTCCATGCTGCTCCATCCGCGAGAAAATGACCGCGACCGCCGGCTGAAAACGTCCGTAAAAGAGAGAGCATGGAGTGGGGAAACAGTGGTGCCATCAGCCTGTCTCTCCATGCTGCTCCATCCGCGAGAAAATGACCGCGACCGCCGGCTGAAAACGTCCGTAAAAGAGAGAGCATGGAGTGGGGAAACAGTGGTGCCATCAGCCTGCCTCTCCATGCTGCTCCATCCGCGAGAAAATGACCGCGACCGCCGGCTGAAAACGTCCGTAAAAGAGAGTGCATGAAGTGGGGAAACAGTGGTGCAGTCAGCCTGTCTCTCCATGCTGCTCCATCCGCGAGAAAATGACCGCGACCGCCGGCTGAAAACGTCCGTAAAAGAGAGAGCATGGAGTGGGGAAACAGTGGTGCCATCAGCCTGTCTCTCCATGCTGCTCCATCCGCGAGAAAATGACCGCGACCGCCGGCTGAAAACGTCCGTAAAAGAGAGAGCATGGAGTGGGGAAACAGTGGTGCCATCAGCCTGCCTCTCCATGCTGCTCCATCCGCGAGAAAATGACCGCGACCGCCGGCTGAAAACGTCCGTAAAAGAGTGCATGAAGTGGGGAAACAGTGGTGCAGTCAGCCTGTCTCTCCATGCTGCTCCATCCGCGAGAAAATGACCGCGACCGCCGGCTGAAAACGTCCGTAAAAGAGAGAGCATGAAGTGGGTAAAGAGTGGTGCCATCAGCCTGTCTCTCCATGCTGCTCCATCCGCGAGAAAATGACCGCGACCGCCGGCTGAAAACGTCCGTAAAAGAGTGCATGAAGTGGGGAAACAGTGGTGCCATCAGCCTGTCTCTCCATGCTGCTCCATCCGCGAGAAAATGACCGCGACCGCCGGCTGAAAACGTCCGTAAAAGAGAGAGCATGGAGTGTGTAAACAGTGGTGCCATCAGCCTGTCTCTCCATGCTGCTCCATCCGCGAGAAAATGACCGCGACCGCCGGCTGAAAACGTCCGTAAAAGAGAGCATGGAGTGGGGAAACAGTGGTGCCATCAGCCTGCCTCTCCATGCTGCTCCATCCGCGAGAAAATGACCGCGACCGCCGGCTGAAAACGTCCGTAAAAGAGTGCATGAAGTGGGTAAAGAGTGGT
>NW_026548574.1:0-2962 GCF_027596085.1 Anoplopoma fimbria | reverse complement strand
TGGTATATGGTATATGGTATATGGTATATGGTATATGGTATATGGTATTTGGCATATGGTATATGGTATTTGGCATATGGCATATGGTATATGGCATATGGTATATGGTATATGGTATATGGTATATGGCATATGGTATATGGTATATGGTATTTGGTATATGGCATATGGTATATGGTATATGGCATATGGCATATGGTATATGGTATATGGTATTTGGCATATGGTATATGGTATTTGGCATATGGTATATGGCATATGGTATATGGCATTTGGCATATGGCATATGGTATATGGTATTTGGTATATGGTATATGGTATATGGTATATGGCATTTGGTATATGGTATATGGTATATGGTATATGGTATATGGTATATGGTATATGGTATTTGGTATATGGTATATGGTATATGGTATATGGTATTTGGTATATGGTATATGGTATATGGTATATGGCATATGGTATATGGTATTTGGCATATGGCATATGGTATTTGGCATATGGTATATGGTATATGGTATATGGCATATGGTATATGGCATTTGGTATATGGTATATGGTATATGGTATATGGCATTTGGTACATGGTATATGGCATATGGTATTTGGCATATGGCATATGGTATATGGTATATGGTATTTGGTATATGGTATATGGTATATGGTATATGGCATTTGGTATATGGCATATGGTATATGGTATATGGTATATGGTATACGGTATATGGTATATGGTATTTGGTATATGGTATATGGTATTTGGTATATGGTATATGGCATATGGTATATGGCATTTGGTATATGGTATATGGTATATGGTATATGGTATATGGTATATGGTATATGGTATTTGGTATATGGTATATGGTATATGGTATATGGTATATGGTATATGGTATATGGTATATGGCATTTGGTATATGGTATATGGTATTTGGTATATGGTATATGGCATATGGTATATGGCATTTGGCATATGGCATATGGTATATGGCATATGGCATATGGTATTTGGTATATGGTATATGGTATATGGTATATGGTATATGGCATATGGTATATGGTATATGGTATATGGTATATGGTATATGGTATATGGCATTTGGTATATGGTATATGGTATTTGGCATACGGTATATGGCATATGGCATATGGTATATGGCATTTGGTATATGGCATATGGTATATGGTATATGGTATATGGTATATGGCATATGGTATATGGCATATGGCATTTGGCATATGGTATATGGTATATGGTATTTGGTATATGGTATATGGCATTATGGCATTTGGTATATGGTATATGGTATTTGGCATATGGCATATGGTATATGGTATTTGGTATATGGCATATGGTATATGGTATATGGCATTTGGTATATGGCATATGGCATATGGTATATGGCATTTGGTATATGGTATATGGTATTTGGTGCATATGGTATATGGTATTTGGCATATGGTATATGGCATATGGCATATGGCATATGGTATATGGTATTTGGTATATGGCATATGGTATATGGCATATGGTATATGGTATTTGGTATATGGTATATGGTATATGGTATTTGGTATATGGTATATGGTATATGGTATATGGTATATGGTATATGGTATATGGTATTTGGTATATGGTATATGGTATTTGGTATATGGTATATGGTATATGGTATATGGTATATGGTATATATGGTATATGGTATTTGGTATATGGCATATGGTATATGGTATATGGTATATGGTATATGGTATGTATGGTATATGGCATATGGCATATGGTATATGGTATTTGGTATATGGTATATGGTATATGGTATATGGTATATGGTATATGGTATTTGGTATATGGTATATGGTATATGGTATATGGTATATGGTATATGGTATATGGTATATGGTATATGGTATATGGCATATGGTATATGGTATATGGTATATGGTATATGGTATTTGGCATATGGTATATGGTATTTGGTATATGGTATATGGTATTTGCATATGGTATTTGGTATATGGTATTTGGTATATGGTATATGGTATATGGTATATGGTATATGGTATATGGCATTTGGTATATGGTATTTGGTATATGGTATATGGTATATGGTATATGGTATTTGGTATATGGTATATAGTATATGGTATTTGGTATATGGTATATGGTATTTGGGATATGGTATATGGTATATGGTATATGGTATTTGGTATATGGTATATGGTATTTGGTATATGGTATATGGTATATGGTATATGGTATATGGTATATGGTATATTGGCATATGGTATATGGTATATGGTATATGGTATATGGTATATGGTATATGGTATTTGGTATATGGTATATGGTATATGGTATTTGGTATATGGTATATGGTATTTGGTATATGGTATATGGTATATGGTATATGGTATATGGTATTTGGTATATGGTATATGGTATATGGTATATGGTATATGGTATATGGTATTTGGTAAATGGTATATGGTATATGGTATATGGTATTTGGTATATGGTATATGGTATATGGTATATGGTATATGGTATTTGGTATATGGTATATGGTATATGGTATATGGTATATGGTATATTGGTATATGGTATATGGTATATGGTATTTGGTATATGGTATATGGTATATGGTATATGGTATATGGTATATGGTATATTGGTATATGGTATTTGGTATATGGTATATGGTATATGGTATATGGTATATGGTATTTGGTATATGGTATATGGTATATGGTATATGGTATATGGTATATGGTATATGGTATATGGTATTTGGTATATGGTATATGGTATTTGGTATATGGTATATGGTATATGGTATATGGTATTTGGTATATGGTATATGGTATTTGGTATATGGTATTTGGTATATGGTATATGGTATATGGTATATGGTATTTGGTATATGGTATTTGGTATATGGTATATGGTATATGGTAT
>NW_026548573.1:0-581 GCF_027596085.1 Anoplopoma fimbria | reverse complement strand
GTTACGTATTGCTGTCATTTTCAGCTAAAACTGTGGGTAACGCCACACATTCTGCCAAAAGCTGCTATTTATCACTTTACAGCTCTCAAAACACATTCCTGCAGGATAGTGACTAAAAATTAGGATAATTTGAAAGAATACATAGTTTACATGGTGTAGCCGACTCTCGACTACCGTAGGTTTCCCCAACACAGACACGGCTTCAGTGGGTAGGTTTTTAACAAAGGTATATTTATTTTATCCAATATACACCACACAATGCGAACCGTCGTGCGCTCCGCTTCGCGCGGCTTCTCGGGCGCACTCGGTCCAGCGTTCCCGTAACGTCACCTCTCTGATGGCTTCCGGTCTCGTTCCGTCGCCACCTCTCTGATGGCTTCGCTCTGTCTCAGTCCGTTCCTCGTCTGTGACTGTCTATCTCGAACTCCCGCCTGCTACTGCTTAAATACATTCAGCCTGATTAGCACCATGTTACAGCCGTGTTGATTGAACTCACCCCGGCACTGTTCCCATGAACCACTCCCCCACCTCTCTCGCCTGCAGCTGAGCGCAGACCACGCCCACTGCCACACATGGTTTCC
>NW_026548572.1:0-1212 GCF_027596085.1 Anoplopoma fimbria | reverse complement strand
ATGTGATGTTCACATAATAATGAGTGTCTGTTATCAAACATAGAGGCTGGAAAAGAGCCATATAGGCTCATAGGCAGTTGACATATGAGAGCTGGAAATAATACATTGTCTGGCCATATGCTATGTTTACGGTATATTATCCCACTGACTAAAATATGTATGGGACAGTATTTTTAGCGATCACTTAGCCTCCTTATGTGTAGGCCTATCCCTTTAAATAGGTACGCACCTGGGTATGTAGAGGGAGGCACAAACGGACAAGACGGGGGAGTTTGAATGAGGAAGTGGCGGCAAGCTAAGTTAGAATATCAATCGACTTAGACAGCAAATGCCAGTTGTTATAGCGATCTTTTGTTTATATGTATGTTTATTTAATACATTCCACCAACTGCTTTCTCTGGACGATCCACAAAGTGAGACATATATAGGAGTACCAGAATTCGGAAGGATTTACTCAGCTCGGGATCTGGTGAGCGAAGCGGTGATTTTGTTCCTGGTTTTTACTGCGCAATGGATTGCTGTTTTTGATTTGGAGACGGACTGTTTACTTCTTTGGATTACGATCAGAGACTGTTAAACTGGATACATGGTAAAGACAATCACGGAAACAGGCCGACACTGCGGCATTGCGAGACTCTGGTTCACTTTGGACTTGATCACGGATCATTATTGTTTTGTTCATTTTGTTGTATAAATAACCACACACGCATGACATCGAACACAGACAATATATGTATTATATGATTGCGGTGTTTGTGTTTCTGTTGTGTCTCTTTAGCCTATTGGCGTTTAACATTGATTTTCCCGATAAAAAGAATAACAGCAGAATGTGTGAGTTTCTGTTTTAATTAACGAATTTGTTATAACTTTACACTTGCAACCAGTAACATGTGCTCTAGAGTGATATATTAGCTCTCAAGTTGCTGCAGCCAGTAATATTAATAACCATGAGCTGTTCTTTTGATGAATAAGGTTCTGAGAAGCTGGTCAGATGCATGGATCCACTAAATTTGGTGGCATATAAATTATTGTATGAAGTATATCCATCCATCCATCCATCTCCTTCCTTATCCGGGGCCGGGTCGCGGGGGCAGCAGCTAAGGAGGGTCCTCCAGACGCCTTCCCCTGCAGCAACACTTTCCAGCTCCTCCTGGGGAACTCCCGAGGCGTTCCCAGGCCAGACGAGATATAATCTCTCTAGCGTGTTCTGGG
>NW_026548571.1:0-1127 GCF_027596085.1 Anoplopoma fimbria | reverse complement strand
TCGCTCAGAGGTCCCTCCGGCCGATCCACCCGGTCACAGCTTTTTTCTGTCCTGCCCCTCAGTGGTGGAATGAACTCCCCACCGACGTCAGGACAGCAGAGTCGCTGCCCATCTTTAGGCGCAGGCAGAAAACTCACCTCTTCAAGAAGTACTACCCTGAGCCTTCCTCGTAGCACTTATTGCACTCGTATTAGTTGTTGCACTTACTGTATTTGTATCAGTTCGCTGCACTTATTGAATTTGTATTTGTTTACTGCACTTATCCTATTCGTAGTAGTTTGTAGCACTTACTATATTCGGATTAGTCTGTTGCAATTATTGTTTTCGTAGTAACTTGCCTCTGCACTATACTTTTGCTCTGGCTTATGCTTTAAGATGCTTGTTTAAGAAAGGAGATGCACTTATGACTTCTGGTGACTAGTAGTTCTCTTGAATACCTATGTTGAATACACTTCCTGTAAGTCGCTTTGGATAAAAGCGTCTGCTAAATGATTGTAATGTAATGTAATGTAATGTACATTCTGATTTGACATTTAAAAGCTGTGGTTGTGTCTGGCAATCTACAGGCGCTCCCTGTATAGACGAAAGAGCAAAGCGTGGTGATATAGTATCTTTAAAAGGCCCTTTGGTAGGCGCAATATTTGCTTACGGCCATACCACCCTGAACATGCCCGATCTCGTCTGATCTCGGAAGCTAAGCAGGGTCGGGCCTGGTCAGTACTTGGATGGGAGACGGCCTGGGAATACCAGGTGCTGTAAGCTTTTTTCACTCCTCTTTACAAAAAGCAGAGGGCGCTGCTGCTTTTTCAGTGAACACCGACAGGGTGGGAAGGAAATAGCTCGATCATGACTTGCCGGTATAGAAATGACACAAATCCAGTTAAATGATGGCTTTCATCATTCCTAAGCTCATCGATCATTTTCTTTTCAATTTTATGCTAACGTATTCTACATTTCAACAGTAAATATTAATCTTTTTTACTGCACTACATTTGTGATCCTTATAGCCACTTTGTACATTCTGATTTGACATTTAAAAGCTGTGAGTGTGTCTGGCAAATCTGCAAAGCGCTCCCTGTATAGACGAAAGAGCAAAGCTATGGGGATATAGTATCTTTAAAAGTCCT
>NW_026548570.1:0-524 GCF_027596085.1 Anoplopoma fimbria | reverse complement strand
ATGCTCTCTTTACGGACGTTTTCAGCCGGCGGTCGCGGTCATTTTCTCGCGGATGGAGCAGCATGGAGAGACAGGCTGATGGCACCACTGTTTCCCACTTCATGCACTCTTTACGGACGTTTTCAGCCGGCGGTCGCGGTCATTTTCTCGCGGATGGAGCAGCATGGAGAGACAGGCTGATGGCACCACTGTTTCCCCACTCCATGCTCTCTTTACGGACGTTTTCAGCCGGCGGTCGCGGTCATTTTCTCGCGGATGGAGCAGCATGGAGAGACAGGCTGATGGCACCACTGTTTCCCCACTCCATGCTCTCTTTACGGACGTTTTCAGCCGGCGGTCGCGGTCATTTTCTCGCGGATGGAGCAGCATGGAGAGACAGGCTGATGGCACCACTGTTTCCCCACTCATGCTCTCTTTTTACGGACGTTTTCAGCCGGCGGTCGCGGTCATTTTCTCGCGGATGGAGCAGCATGGAGAGGCAGGCTGATGGCACCACTGTTTCCCCACCCATGCTCTCTTTACGG
>NW_026548569.1:0-603 GCF_027596085.1 Anoplopoma fimbria | reverse complement strand
AGAGGCCCTTACTTGAAGAAACTCATGTAAAGTATGAATTCCTGTCAGAAAAGACACTTTTGGGGTATTTTAAGGCTGAAACGTCTTTTGGCAGCAGAAAAGCTGTAAATGCTATGATTTAATGTCAGAAAAGACACTTTTGGGGTATTTTAAGGCTGAAATGTCTTTTTGCAGCAGAAAAGCTGTAAATGCATCTAAAAGTGATGAAAGTATCATGTTTTCATAAAAACACAAGGAAACTAGTTGACATTAGTCCTGAGGGCTTTACTTGAAGAAACTCATGTAAAGTATGGTTTCCTGTCAGAAAAGACACTTTTAGGGTATTTTAAGGCTGAAACGTCTTTTTGGCAGCAGAAAAGCTGTAAATGCATCTAAAAGTGATGAAAGTATCATGTTTTCATGAAAACACAAGGAAACTTGTTATTATGAGTCCAGAGGCCCTTACTTGAAGAAACTCATGTAAAGTATGATTTCATGTCAAAAAAGACACTTTTGGGGTATTTTAAGGCTGAAACGTCTTTTGGCAGCAGAAAAGCTTAAAATGCATCTAAAAGTGATGAAAGTATCATGTTTTCATGAAAACACAAGGAAGTATCATGTTTT
>NW_026548568.1:0-473 GCF_027596085.1 Anoplopoma fimbria | reverse complement strand
ATCAGAATGAAAAAGGATGAGCCTTTTTGAATAACATTTTTCTGAAGATAGTATCATGTTTTCATGAAAACACAAGGAAACTAGTGATATTAGTCCTCAGGCCTTTATTTGAAGAAACTCATGTAAAGTATGGTTTCCTGTCAGAAAAGACACTTTTGGGGTATTTTAAGGCTGAAACGTTTTTTGGCTAGCAGAAAAGCTGTAAGTGCATCTAAAAGTGATGAAAGTATCATGTTTTCATAAAAACACAAGGGAACTTGTTATTATGAGTCCAGAGGCCTTTACTTGAAGAAAGTCATGTAAAGTATGAATTCCTGTCAGAAAAGACACTTTTAGGGTATTTTTAAGGCTGAAACATCTTTTTCTAGCAGAAAAGCTTTAAATTCACCTACAAAAGTGATGAGAAAGTATCATGTTTCATGAAAACACAAGGAAACTTGTTATTATGAGTCCAGAATTCCTTACTTGAAGAA
>NW_026548567.1:0-886 GCF_027596085.1 Anoplopoma fimbria | reverse complement strand
AAACTCATGTAAAGTATGGTTTCCTGTCAGAAAAGACACTTTTGGGGTATTTTAAGGCTGAAAATATAATAAATATATATAATAAACAAAGAAGAACATTATATGGTTTCCTGTCAGAAAAGACACTTAGTATTTTAAGCTGAACGTCTTTTGGCAGCAGAAAAGCTGTAAATTCACCTAAAAGTGATGAAAGTATCAATGCTTTCATAAAACACAAGAAACTAGTTGATATTAGTCCTGAGGCCCTTACTTGAAGAAACTCATGTAAAGTATGAATTCCTGTCAGAAAAGACACTTTTGGGGTATTTTAAGGCTGAAACGTCTTTTTGCAGCAGAAAAGCTGTAAATCCATCTAAAAGTGATGAAAGTATCATGTTTTCATGAAAACACAAGGAAGTATCATGTTTTCATGAAAACACAAGGAAACTTGTTATTATGAGTCCAGAGGCCCTTACTTGAAGAAACTCATGTAAAGTATGATTTAATGTCAGAAAAGACACTTTTGGGGTATTTTAAGGCTGAAACGTCTTTTTGCAGCAGAAAAGCTGTAAATGCATCTAAAAGTGATGAAAGTATCATGTTTTCATGAAAACACAAGGAAACTAGTTGATACTAGGGCTTTTCATGAAAACACAAGGTAACTTGTTATTATGAGTCCAGAGGCCCTTACTTGAAGAAAGTCATGTAAAGCATGAACTCCTGTCAGAAAAGACCCATTTGGGGTATTTTAAGGCTGAAACGTCTTTTGGCAGCAGAAAGGGTTAGGGTTAGGGTTAGGGTTAGGGTTTAGGGTTAGGGTTAGGGTTAGGGTTAGGGTTAGGGTTAGGGGTTAGGGTTAGGGTTAGGGTTAGGGTTAGGGTTAGGGTTAGGGTTAGGGTTAGGATAG
>NW_026548566.1:0-2686 GCF_027596085.1 Anoplopoma fimbria | reverse complement strand
GATTCTGTGGGTGGTAGTGCATAGCCGTTCTTAGTTGGTGGAGCGATTTGTCTGGTTAATTCCGATAGCGAGCGAGACTCCGACATGCTAACTGGTTACACGCGGCCGTGCGATCGGCGTCCAACTTCTTAGAGGGACAAGTGGCGTTCAGCCACGAGATTGAGCAATAACGGGTCTGTGATGCCCTTAGATGTCCGGGGCTGCCGCTGGCGCCCCACTGAGTGGATCAGCGTGTGTCTACCCATCGCCGAGAGGCGTGGGTAACCAGCTGAACCCCACTCGTGATGAGAACAGGGGATTGCAATTATTTCCCATGAGCGAGAATTCCCGGTAGCGGGTCATAAGCTCGCGTTGATTAAGTCCCCTGCCCTTTGTACACACGCCCGTCGCTACTACCCGATTGGATGGTTTAGTGAGGTCCTCGGATTGGTCCTGCCGGAGTCGGTCCACGGCCCTGGTGGAGTGCTGAAAGACGATCCAAACTTGACTATCTAGAGGAAGTAAAAGTCGTAACAAGGTTTCCGTAGGTGAACCTGCGGAAGGATCATTACCGATTTTGCCGGTCCGCGTGGGCTGTGCGGTGAAATGTCTCCGGGCTGAGGTCGGGCTGGAAGTGTATTTCCTTCCAGCCCGGCCCCGAGAAGACAATCCTTGATCGCTATGTCGTCCGTGGCTTCTGCGTCGTCCGTCACGTGTCCGCCGGCCTCACTGAGGTGAGGCGACGCGCATGGCGGGCTGGCGGCTGTCCTCTTGGTGCGTTGCGGCGGCCGTCCGTGTTCATGCCACTAGTCTGGCTGGTCCCAGCCGGGCGTGCGTTACCCTTCTCTCTTCCTCCCCCGCCAAACGACGTAGGGCACGCCGGCGGGTAGAGGTCCCTGGGAGTCGTTCCTCCGGTGCCAGCGGACTGCTCGCCACTCGGAACCAAAAACCAAGTGCGGTGCGGCGGCCGAGCCCGGCCGTCCTCCGTGCGCCTCCGGGTACCCAGCCCAACTTTCCTCCCTCCATCGGAGGGGAGGAGGAAATTCAATGTCTCTCCTCCTTTGTCTGCCATGGCCCTCTCGGGGTCTGTGGTGGTGGGGGTGGGTGAGCGCCCGGAGGTCGTTATACCCTCTTTGAAACCCTTTTGTCAGCGAACCATGGCCTACAACCAAAAAATCAAAAAAACTTTGACAACTCTTAGCGGTGGATCACTCGGCTCGTGCGTCGATGAAGAACGCAGCTAGCTGCGAGAACTAATGTGAATTGCAGGACACATTGATCATCGACACTTCGAACGCACCTTGCGGCCCGGGTTCCTCCCGGGGCTACGCCTGTCTGAGGGTCGCTTTGCCATCAATCGGAGACGTTCGCGTCTCCGCGGCTGGGGCGTCGCAGGCTCCGGCCTTCGTCCCCTAAGTGCAGACTTCGGGATGCCCGGCGCGTGCGTGGGCCCCTTGTGGGCTCGCCTTCCTCCCCGTTGGCTCTTTTCCCTTTTTCCCTCCTTCGCCGACCCCCCTCACAGGGGGCTCAGGGGATGAGGCGCCCACGTCGAGCCCGCATGTGCGGGGCGCGGCTGCCCGATGGACTACTCGTCTCCGTGCTGACCCGCGCTGGCGTGCGTAAGTTCGACGGTGCCGCTCCTAGTTGGGGGACTGGGGGGTTGCCTCGGTGGGGGCCTGGCGGGTTACGGCTGGGGACCCTCCTCCTCCCGCGGCGGGGTACACATTCGACTACGACCTCAGATCAGACGAGACAACCCGCTGAATTTAAGCATATTACTAAGCGGAGGAAAAAGAAACTAACCAGGATTCCCTCAGTAGCGGCGAACGAAGAGGAAGAGCCCAGCCCGAATCCCCGTCCGACGGGCGGATTGGGGAAATGTGGCGTATGGAAGACCGCTTGCCCGGTGTCGCTCGGGGCCTGAGTCCTTCTGATCGAGGCTCAGCCCATGGACGGTGTGAGGCCGATAACGGCCCCGTCGCGCCGGGTCCGGTCTTCTCGGAGTCCCGGGTTGTTTGGGAATGCAGCCCAAGTGGGTGGTAAACTCCATCTAAGGCTAAATACCCCGCACGAGACCGATAGTCAACAAGTACCTTAAGGGAAAGTTGAAAAGAACTTTGAAGAGAGTTCAAGGGGGCGTGAAGCCGTTGAGAGGTAAGCGGGTGGGGTCCCGCGCAGTCTGCCCGGGGATTCAACTCGGAGGGTTTTGGACGGCCGCTCGGTGTGGGAGGATCCCTGCGGGGACCTCTCCCGGCGCTGGCTGGCCCCCGCCGGGCGCATTTCCTCCGTGGCGGTGCGCGCGACCGGCTCTAGGTCGGCTTGGAAAGGCTCGGGGCGAAGGTGGCACGCGGCTCCGCCGTTTGCTTTATAGCGCCCCCCGCCCGGACCTCGCCGCTTCCAGGGGCCGTGGACTATGCTCGCTGCGCCCTCTCTCCCCGCGGGGAGGGACGGGGCCCCCTGCTCCCGGCGCGACTGTCGACCGGGGGCGGACTGTCCTCAGTGCGCCCCAACCGCGTCGCGTCGCCCAGGGCGGGGATCGGCTCACGTAAAAGGCGTCAGGGGTCTGCGGCGATGTCGGCAACCCACCCGACCCGTCTTGAAACACGGACCAAGGAGTCTAACGCACGCGCGAGCGAGGGTCAAGAAAACCCCGTGGCGCAATGAAAGTGAGGGCCACGGCTGCGCCTTCAGGGTGGGATCCCGGCCC
>NW_026548565.1:0-763 GCF_027596085.1 Anoplopoma fimbria | reverse complement strand
GGGCCATACTCGAAGAAACTCATGTAAAGTACGATTTCATGTCAGAAAATAAACTTTTGGGGTATTTTAAGGCTGAAACGTCTTTTTGCAGCAGAAAAGCTGTAAATGCATCTAAAAGTGATGAAAGTATCATGTTTTCATGAAATTACATAAGAAAACTTGTTATTATGAGTCCAGAGGGCCATACTTGAAGAATGCATCTAAAAGTGATGAAAGTATCATGTTTTCATGAAATTACATAAGAAACTTGTTATTATGAGTCCAGAGGGCCATACTCGAAGAAACTCATGTAAAGTACGATTTCATGTCAGAAAATAAACTTTTGGGGTATTTTCAGGCTGAAACGTCTTTTTGCAGCAGAAAAGCTGTAAATGCATCTAAAAGTGATGAAAGTATCATGTTTTCATGAAATTACATAAGAAAACTTGTTATTATGAGTCCAGAGGCCCATACTTGAAGAAACTCATGTAAAGTACGATTTCATGTCAGAAAATAAACTTTTGGGGTATTTTAAGGCTGAAACGTCTTTTTGCAGCAGAAAAGCTGTAAATGCATCTAAAAGTGATGAAAGTATCATGTTTTCATGAAATTACATAAGAAAACTTGTTATTATGAGTCCAGAGGGCCATACTTGAAGAAACTCATGTAAAGTACGATTTCATGTCAGAAAATAAACTTTTGGGGTATTTTCAGGCTGAAACGTCTTTTTGCAGCAGAAAAGCTGTAAATGCATCTAAAAGTGATGAAAGTATCATGTTTTCAT
>NW_026548564.1:0-567 GCF_027596085.1 Anoplopoma fimbria | reverse complement strand
GTCCACGGTACGGTACCGTGAAAAACACCGGTAATCCGGCACACTGGTATACAGGAGGATGAGCCGTCCAGATAAACATCCGTGAAAACATCATGACGTGACGTCACTGCACCGCGACTGTGACAAACGCGAAACATTAAATAAAGATAAGAAAACATTAAATAAAGATATTAAAACATTAAATAAAGATATTAAAACATTAAATAAAGAGAATGAAACATTAAATAAATAGAATAAAACATTAAATAAAGATATTAAAACATTAAACAAAGAGAATAAAACATTAAATGAAGATAATAAAACATTAAATAAAGAGAATGAAACATTAAATAAAGAATATAACATTTAATAAAGATAATGAAACATTAAATGAATAGAATAAAACATTAAATAAAGATAATAGATGATGTTTCAGCCTTCGTGGCATCAACTTAAGATCTTAAAAATAAGAACTTGAAAATGTAAATATATACATATATATATATATATATATAAATATATTGTGTTTTATATGTATGAACAAATGTCTCAATAAAGTTATTGAATTAAAAAAAAAAAAAAATTAAA
>NW_026548563.1:0-536 GCF_027596085.1 Anoplopoma fimbria | reverse complement strand
CAACCCGCTAACGGTCATGGGTAATGTAGTTGAATAAACCTAACAAGTAAATATAACGTCAACAAGGCTAGCTCGCTGTGAATTCTAACCAACATTGTCCTGCTAGTGAGTGGTCACTACAACGCTTCCTTTTTCCATATGACATCTACAAACTGTACCTTGATTATAGGTAATTGCGCTGTAATAGACCTGTAATTTTCTGGAGCTGTCATCATCTATATAATGTGTGAAGAGACAATCAAAACCTGTTCTTTTTAAATCAAAATATCATGAAGAGAAAAATGATGTTAATGACTATGTGTCACTCAGTGGTGGTTTTCAAAGGCCTTCTTATTTTAGCTTAGTGTTATATTCAATCAAGGAATATAATAATAATTATATATTTTCAAGTAAATGGATATAATTTACGGAATCATGATAATTTCAGTGTTAATGTCCTGTCTGTATACACCTTTTTACTTGCAAAAGGCAATGAATTAAAAATCTGCATTTAAGCTGGATGAGCTGGCTTTGCCCTGCGCGCTCAGCAGGCTGCC
>NW_026548562.1:0-743 GCF_027596085.1 Anoplopoma fimbria | reverse complement strand
TTCACAAGTCATTCGAAGGGTGCACCGTTCCTGGCGATGCTGCAATACCAGGTCAATGCGTGGAGTGAACGGAGCAAGCCCCTTTTTCATCTCCCAGTGCTAAAAATCTGCTTAATAAGTTATCCTCATATAGAGGACATATCAGATATTAAACTGATAAGAACAGATTTTTTTTTTTTTTTTTTTTTTATTTACAAATCATTCAGTGCACATCAGTTATTTACACAATAAAACATGTATTACCTTCAAACCTTTGTTCAAATCAAAAATAACACAACAACACTAAATTTACATTATTCCCTGCATACGTCAAAATCAAAAACAGGACACCTTTACCATGCTTTATGATATTACCATCCCCACCCAAGGCCTCCTTTCCACCTTTCCAAGGCAGCATGCTTCCCCCATTTCACAATGTCCCTTTCCAATCCTCCCTTTTACATCTTGTTCAACCCGTTTTAACACTCCCTCTATGCCAGTGTTCCTGTTTTTACTCACTAGGTCTTGCCTTGCCAACCACAAACCCCTCTTTACGAGGCTGATGAATAATAACAAATGATGAAATTTCTTCTTCCTGTACCCACCCCTTTTTCCACCCTTGTCCATGTTAAAACGAACCCAGCGTCTAACTGGACTAGCCATGTCACTGCTCTAGCCCACACCAATCCAGCGAAGTGACAGTCCCACATGACATGTCTAAGTGTCTCCTCCCCCGAACAGTTTTCCCTTGGACACTCAGGGGA
>NW_026548561.1:0-551 GCF_027596085.1 Anoplopoma fimbria | reverse complement strand
TACCGTGAAAAACACGGTAATCCGGCACACGGTATACAGGAGGATGAGCCGTCCAGATAAACATCCGTGAAAACATCATGACGTGACGTCACTGCACCGTGACTGTGACAAACGCGAAACATTAAATAAAGATAATAAAACATTAAATAAAGATAATGATCTTTCGTTTATATGTATGAACAAATGTCTCAAGAAAGTTATTGAATTTAAAAAAATAAAATAAAATAAAAACTACCCGGCATGCAATGCGCGGTGATCGCCGGAACCTATTTCCCGGTCACCGGGATTCTACCGGGACGGCTCCTCTAGCTCCCGGACGGCTCAACCTCCTCTAGCTATGCTATCCTTCCGTTTTCAGCCCGCGGTCGCGATCATTTTCACGCGGATTCAGCAGCATGGAGAGACAGGCTGATGGCACCACTGTTTAGCCACTTCATGCTCTCTTTTACGGACGTTTTCAGCCGGCGGTCGCGGTCATTTTTAGGCGGATGGAGCAGCATGGTTGTTTCGGTTCCCAGCTCATTTTACGCCGTTTTAGTGTGCTAAAAGAC
>NW_026548560.1:0-615 GCF_027596085.1 Anoplopoma fimbria | reverse complement strand
GACATGGAGCACCGTGCAATGACCGACATGACAGGCTCACAACACCCGGAACAGAGGGGCTGCATTTCGGGGGAGGGGGAGAACTGTCCGAGTCACAGTGGGTCTTTTGACCGGGACAAAACGGCCTAAAATGACCTCCAGCGTGCCAGAAAATAGAGCCAGCAGAGGAATATTCACGGAGCTGTCCGGAGGATTTTAGTGCTGAAATCCGGCTGAATCTGGCTTTTAAGGCAGTGAAACGGCGTAAAATGACCGGCATCACAGCGTCAAAACACCCGCAGCAGAGTGCTTCAAGTCAGGGTAAACTCTGGGAGTGACAGCGGGTCTTTTAGCACACTAAAACGGCGTAAAATGACCTCCAGCAGCCCAGGGAGGAAAAAATAGCAGGCGCTTTCCGGAGGATTTTAGTGCTGAAATCCGGCTGGATCGGGCTTTTAAGACGCTAAAACGGCGTAAAATGACCGGCATCACAGCGTCAAAACACCCGCAGCAGAGTGCTCCAAGTCAGGGTAAACTCTGGGAGTGACAGCGGGTCTTTTAGCACACTGAAACGGCGTAAAATGACCTGCATCATAGCGTCAAAACACCCGCAGCACAGTGCTTCAAGTCAGGGTA
>NW_026548558.1:0-682 GCF_027596085.1 Anoplopoma fimbria | reverse complement strand
CAGAGCTTCAAACACTTCCTGATTAGAGAATATCAGAACAGTAGAATCAACAGAATCAGCATCAGTCACTAACCCTTTTTTAAGCAGGCTTGGTACAGTTTAAGATCAATTTTAAGAAAACAATATACTTAGTCTATCCTAGCAGAATCAAGTAGTTCAGTATCCCTCCAGAGTCAAAATACACTGGAGAAAGGTTTGTGTGGTCTGAGTATATATATCCTTGAGATGTGTAAGCCACTCCCTAGCAGTTAAGAGGACAATTGACCTATTGAAGCTAAAGCACACCTCTCAGAGCAGTTCCTGATTAAAGGCACAGGAGCATCAAACACAACAGAGCTTCAAACACTTCCTGATTAGAGAATATCAGAACAGTAGAATCAACAGAATCAGCATCAGTCACTAACCCTTTTTTAAGCAGGCTTGGTACAGTTTAAGATCAATTTTAAGAAAACAATACACTTAGTCTATCCTAGCAGAATCAAGTAGTTCAGTATCCCTCCAGAGTCAAAATACACTGGAGAAAGGTTTGTGTGGTCTGAGTATATATATCCTTGAGATGTGTAAGCCACTCCCCCTAGCAGTTAAGAGGACAATTGACCTATTGAAGCTAAAGCACACCTCTCAGAGCAGTTCCTGATTAAAGGCACAGGAGCATCAAACACAACAGAGCTTCAAACACTTC
>NW_026548557.1:0-1001 GCF_027596085.1 Anoplopoma fimbria | reverse complement strand
CTGATTCTGTTGATTCTACTGTTCTGATATTCTCTAATCAGGAAGTGTTTGAAGCTCTGTTGTGTTTGATGCTCCTGTGCCTTTAATCAGGAACTGCTCTGAGAGGTGTGCTTTAGCTTCAATAGGTCAATTGTCCTCTTAACTGCTAGGGGGAGTGGCTTACACATCTCAAGGATATATATACTCAGACCACACAAACCTTTCTCCAGTGTATTTTGACTCTGGAGGGATACTGAACTACTTGATTCTGCTAGGATAGACTAAGTATATTGTTTTCTTAAAATTGATCTTAAACTGTACCAAGCCTGCTTAAAAAAGGGTTAGTGACTGATGCTGATTCTGTTGATTCTACTGTTCTGATATTCTCTAATCAGGAAGTGTTTGAAGCTCTGTTGTGTTTGATGCTCCTGTGCCTTTAATCAGGAACTGCTCTGAGAGGTGTGCTTTAGCTTCAATAGGTCAATTGTCCTCTTAACTGCTAGGGGGAGTGGCTTACACATCTCAAGGATATATATACTCAGACCACACAAACCTTTCTCCAGTGTATTTTGACTCTGGAGGGATACTGAACTACTTGATTCTGCTAGGATAGACTAAGTATATTGTTTTCTTAAAATTGATCTTAAACTGTACCAAGCCTGCTTAAAAAAGGGTTAGTGACTGATGCTGATTCTGTTGATTCTACTGTTCTGATATTCTCTAATCAGGAAGTGTTTGAAGCTCTGTTGTGTTTGATGCTCCTGTGCCTTTAATCAGGAACTGCTCTGAGAGGTGTGCTTTAGCTTCAATAGGTCAATTGTCCTCTTAACTGCTAGGGGGAGTGGCTTACACATCTCAAGGATATATATACTCAGACCACACAAACCTTTCTCCAGTGTATTTTGACTCTGGAGGGATACTGAACTACTTGATTCTGCTAGGATAGACTAAGTATATTGTTTTCTTAAAATTGATCTTAAACTGTACCAAGCCTGCTTAAAAAAGGGTTAGTGACTGATGCT
>NW_026548556.1:0-241 GCF_027596085.1 Anoplopoma fimbria | reverse complement strand
CAATACCTCCCACCCCATGCAGGACACCCTGGCAGCTCTGTGCAGCTCCTTCAGCCACCGGCTGCTTCACCCCGGTGTGTGAAGGGCTGCACAGCCAACTCTGCTCCCAGCAGACCACATGACCACAGGACAATAATAACATAATAACATGACAATAGAAACCTGTGCAATACATTGCACTGTGCAATAATGGTTAAAAAAGTTAAAAGTAGTTGAAATAGTTGTTGTTTTCTCTGTCTGT
>NW_026548554.1:0-1644 GCF_027596085.1 Anoplopoma fimbria | reverse complement strand
TTGCTGGTATAATGAGGTTTATTACAAACAAGCAACACATGTCATGACGGACGTCTAGATCGCCCGGAGGTCTCGAGTCGAATCTGTGAGTTCCCCCCTTTTCGGGCTCTTCACCCTCCTTATATATGATGCATGTTATTCATATTTGAGATGAAGTCCAGACCCTGTCTTTGGCTCCGTTAGTCTAAACTTCTACCCTTCGACCCCTGGTTTCCTGTACATCTTTCTCCCATGGTATCCTGAACATCCTCTTCCCATATAAGGACAAAGACCTTGGGGCCTTCGCTGTATTGTGCCAGACCTAAAAATATACCACATATTCCCCCCTTCGAGACTTACACAAAGTCTCGAAAAAAAATAAAGGAAGAGACATACAGGTGGATAATCATGACAAAATTAACAACCCGTCCTTTTTAGCATTAAAGCAACAGTACAGTTGTATATAATAGTACAGAGTATAAAAGTGAGAGTGAAAAACCTGTCAGGCAGCTAATCTTTCTTGAAATATCCGTTAAACAATGTAGACAGGAAAATTCTCTCACGGTCCCTCTGCCAAGGCGACCATACGCAGTACTCCATAACACTGAAATGAGGAATTTTAGCAATTTGTGTAAGGAAATGACTTAAGCAAATACATATGGAACTCTCAGTAAATCAAAACAAAACAATGTCCAAAGTCAGGCTGGTCGACCCATCGCACCTTTCTATGGACCTTTTCCTGCCTACCCCACTGTCCCTAAACATCGAGAAAAAGAAAACATCCGAGGTCCCATTATATTTAGAAACCATCATTTCCCAAGCATTTAATACACAAAGAAGAAAATTCATTTTCAATAATACTAATGTAACATCTAAGAGAAGACATAAGACTGTATAACGCTGCAGTTTCTCAGCAGCCTTGACTCAGGTGTAGTGTCGATGACGTCTTGAATCTGGTTGTTGTATCGCCAGTCCACGTTCAGAGTCCTTCAGACCATTCGTATTTTCATGTTTGAAGTGTCTGAATCCATTCAGCCCATCGGAGTCCCTGACAATCCACCACCCTCACAGTGGTCTTCCCCCAATATGTTCTAGGATGAAAGAAAAGAAAACCAGTATCTTTTGCATACAGAACAGATACAAATTAAAACATCAAACACAGAATAAGAACACTTCTATAAGTAAAAATGTGAAATTATAAATCATATTGTCCATTAATCATAAATGTGAAATTATAAATCATATATGTGAAATTATAAATCATATTGTTCATTCGTTTCCATTGTTTCCATTGTTTCCATACCCCCCCTTCGATCCAATAATTTTGATGTGGAACAAATTTAAACTCTGGTTCTACATAAGTACACGTATATTCTCCTTCGTCTTCCCGAGTAACATTACGCAGGACAAGGGAACAATCATCTTTACTTTTCTTCCACCTCATCTCATTAAACAAAATATACTTCCTTTGATCACGAGGCACAATGTCATCTTCAGGTCTTGTCAACAACAAATCTTCACCACGACTATTCTCCCATTTGGGAGGCAAGTTACCACCACTGTTCCATCTCCCACATTGACAAGGAAGGTAAGCTGTTCCTCCTAACCTAACTCTGATCGCAGTACTCAAAGGAAGTGACGTTATAGATACCACCTGAGGCGCTT
>NW_026548553.1:0-828 GCF_027596085.1 Anoplopoma fimbria | reverse complement strand
GCTGAGGTCACTGTGGTTCTTTATTTCGAGTATTTCCATTTCCTTTGAACCTTTGGAATTTAACAAACTGGTAATTTCCACAACTGCCATATTTTACGGTAATTTACATCTCTTTGCTTAAGCCACTCTGGGCCCGTCCACCACAGAGTGTTGCCTAGCAACTGGTTCACACTTATGCCCCTTGTGGCGCTATCGGCAGGATTTTCTTTCCCTTTACAAAAGCTCCACTGCTCAGGTTCTGTGAGACTCTGGATCTCTCGGACTCTGTTTTCCACAAAGGGTTTCCACTGTTTTGCTGAACTTTTTATCCAGTGCAAAGTTATCATAGAATCACTCCACAGTTTCACTTGATTCTTTTCCATTTCAAGGTGCGTAATTACATAGTGACTGAGTCTAGCTCCGATGAGAGCACCGAGGAGTTCTAGTCTCGGTAAAGTTACTTTTTTAAGTGGCGCTACTCTTGTTTTTGCTGTTATAAGAGTCACTGTGCACTCACCCTTTTCGGGGATAACTCTCATGTAGGCAGCTGCGCAGTATGCACTTTCACTCGCATCACTGAAGACGTGAACCTCTTTTTTTAACAGGTGGATTCAGGTCAGTGAACGCCTCTTGATAGCACCTTGGAATATTAATTTGTCTGATGCGAGGTAATTCTGTGCACCACTGCTGCCAAAGCTGCAACAGATCCTCAGGTAACTCAATGTCCCATGTTAAGCCCAGTTCCCACATTTTTTTGGAAAAGGCATTTTACTCTGATTGTGAAAGGGGACAGAAATCCGATTGGATCAAAGATGCGAGCAGCAGCCTGCAACACGCCTCTTTTTGTGT
>NW_026548552.1:0-683 GCF_027596085.1 Anoplopoma fimbria | reverse complement strand
ATATGGTATTTGGGATATGGTATATGGTATATGGTATATGGTATTTGGTATTTGGTATATAGTATATGGTATATGGTATATGGTATATGGTATATGGTATATGGTATATGGTATTTGGTATATGGTATTTGGTATTTGGTATATGGTATTTGGTATATGGTATATGGAATATGGTATTTTGTATATGGAATATGGTATATGGTATATGGTATTTTATATATGGTATATGGTATATGGTATATGGTATATGTATATGGTATATGGTATATGGTATATGGAATATGGTATTTTGTATATGGAATATGGTATATGGTATATGGCATTTGGTATATGGCATTTGGTATATGGAATATGGTATTTGGTATATGGTATATGGTATTTGGTATATGGTATATGGTATATGGTATATGGTATTTTGTATATGGTATATGGTATTTGGTATATGGTGTTTGGTATATGGTATATGGTATTTGGAATATGGCATATGGCATATGGCATTTGGTATATGGTATATGGCATTTGGTATATGGTATATGGTATATGGTATTTGGTATATGGTATATATTTAATTAATTTGTATGGTATATGGTATATGGTATTTGGTATATGGTATATGGTATATAATTTTATATAATTATTTGGTATATAGTATATGGTATATGGTATATAGTATATGGCATATG
>NW_026548551.1:0-731 GCF_027596085.1 Anoplopoma fimbria | reverse complement strand
TTTTCGGAGGCTTAAAGTGATAAATAGCAGCTTTTGGCAGTAATGTCGCGTAAACTGGAGGTAAACTGTGTATTAATGAACATTATCGAGTTTCGAGACTATATCCTTTGTTTTGGGCTTAAAGTGACAAATAGCAGCTTTTGGCAGTAATGTCGCGTAAACTGGAGGTAAACTGTGTATTAATGAACATTATCGAGTTTCGAGACTATATCCTGCAGAAATGTGTTTTAGGAGGCTTAAAGTGATAAATAGCAGCTTTTGGCAGTTATGTAGCGTTAACTACAGGTAAACTGTGTATTAATGAACATTATCGAGTTTCGAGACTATATCCTTTGTTTTGGGCTTAAAGTGCCAGAACGCCGACGGGACAGGAGTCCGCCGAGGCGCCGACGGGTCAGGAGTCGGCCGAGGCGCCGACGGGACAGGAGTCGGCAGGGGCGCCGACGGGACAGGAGTCGGCAGGGGCGCCGACGGGACAGGATTCGGCAGGGGCGCCGACGGGACAGGAGTCGGCCGGGACGCCGACGGGACAGGAGTCGGCCGGGACGCCGACGGGACAGGAGTCGGCCGGGACGCCGACGGGACAGGAGTCGGCCGGAACGCCCGACTGGACAGGAGTCGGCCGAGGCGCCGACGGGTCAGGAGTCGGCCGGGGCGCCGACCGGGTCAGGAGTCGGCCGGGGCGCCGACGGAACAGGAGTCGGCCGGAGCGCCGGCGGGTCAGGAGTCGG
>NW_026548550.1:0-904 GCF_027596085.1 Anoplopoma fimbria | reverse complement strand
AGAGAATGAAACATTAAATAAAGAGAATAAAACATTAAATGAAGATAATATAACATTTAACAATGGCCAAGCTGTCATCCCTGATGAACAATACCTCCCACCCCATGCAGGACACCCTGGCAGCTCTGTGCAGCTCCTTCAGCCACCGGCTGCTTCACCCCGGTGTGTGAAGGAGAGGTACCGCAGGTCCTTCCTTCCTGCTGCTGTCAGGCTGCACAACCAACTCTGCTCCCAGCAGACCACATGACCACAGGACAATAATAACATAATAACATGACAATAGAAACCTGTGCAATACATTGCACTGTGCAATAATGGTTAAAAAAGTTAAAAGTAGTTGAAATAGTTGTTGTTTTTTCTCTGTCTGTAAATATAGTATTTCAGTTATTGTTGTTTTTTCTACTGTTTTTTTATTGCTTATTTATAATACTTGTTTTATTTTATTTTTATTTTTCATTTTTTATTTTATTTATTTTAAAAATAAGAACTTGAAAATGTAAATATATACATATATATATATATATATAAATAAAATTAATTTAAAAAAAAAAAAATCTACCCGGCATGCAATGCGGTGATCGCCGGAACCTATTTCCCGGTCACCGGGATTCTACCGGGACGCCTCCTCTAGCTCCCAGACGGCTCAGCCTCCTCTAGCTATGCTAGCTATAGGAGGTTGAGCCAGCATCCACGGTACCGGTACCGTGAAAAACACCGGTAATCCGGCACACCGGTATACAGGAGGATGAGCCGTCCAGATCAACATCCGTGAAAACATCATGACGTGACGTCACTGCACCGCGACTGTGACAAACGCGAAACATTAAATAAAGATAATAAAACATTAAATGAAGAGAATGAAACATTAAATAAAGAGAATAAAACATTACCACATTACCCCATG
>NW_026548549.1:0-1658 GCF_027596085.1 Anoplopoma fimbria | reverse complement strand
GTACCGGTACCGTGAAAAACACCGGTAATCCGGCACACCGGTATACAGGAGGATGAGCCGTCCAGATCAACATCCGTGAAAACATCATGACGTGACGTCACTGCACCGCGACTGTGACAAACGCGAAACATTAAATAAAGATAATAAAACATTAAATGAAGAGAATGAAACATTAAATAAAGAGAATAAAACATTAAATGAAGATAATATAACATTTAACAATGGCCAAGCTGTCATCCCTGATGAACAATACCTCCCACCCCATGCAGGACACCCTGGCAGCTCTGTGCAGCTCCTTCAGCCACCGGCTGCTTCACCCCGGTGTGTGAAGGAGAGGTACCGCAGGTCCTTCCTTCCTGCTGCTGTCAGGCTGCACAACCAACTCTGCTCCCAGCAGACCACATGACCACAGGACAATAATAACATAATAACATGACAATAGAAACCTGTGCAATACATTGCACTGTGCAATAATGGTTAAAAAAGTTAAAAGTAGTTGAAATAGTTGTTGTTTTTTCTCTGTCTAAAATTAATTTAAAAAAAAAAAAATCTACCCGGCATGCAATGCGCGGTGATCGCCGGAACCTATTTCCCGGTCACCGGGATTCTACCGGGACGCCTCCTCTAGCTCCCAGACGGCTCAACCTCCTCTAGCTATGCTAGCTAGAGGAGGTTGAGCCGGCCGGTCCACCGGTACCGGTACCGTGAAAAACACCGGTAATCCGGCACACCGGTATACAGGAGGATGAGCCGTCCAGATCAACATCCGTGAAAACATCATGACGTGACGTCACTGCACCGCGACTGTGACAAACGCGAAACATTAAATAAAGATAATAAAACATTAAATGAAGAGAATGAAACATTACCACATTACCCCATTATTGCAGGACAATTCGATCAGGAATGACAGAAACTGGATCTCTCTTTAGTTTTCGTTTATTCTCTCTTTACATCATGACACTGGGTCGCATATCATGAACAATCAACCATCAAACAATTTACAAGGTCCCTATATAACCTTACCCCCCCGCTAATCAATTAATTCACGATTGTCTGTGTGTGACATGACGTCACCACTAAGGTGCGCTTGTTTTTAGCACCTTTAAAGCTGCAACAGACTCCCGGCCAATGAGACTCTTCTGGTTCTCATTACACATCAAGTTCAAGGGGATACAGTAATTGTACTGGTCTTCTGATTAGGTTCCTTGAAGGTAGCATAACAAGGCAAGAGCGTACCTTTCCATCTCTTCCGATATAAACTTCTTTGATTCTTCCCATTTTCCAAAGATGTTTGGGCAGTTTGTCTTCATTCACTAGGATAACGTCTCCGAGCTTTAACTCTGTGCATCTTTTTACATGAGATGAGCAATGTGCAGATCGTAGCTCCAGGAGATATTCCTTCTTCCAGCGGGTCCAATATGTATTGATTAGGCGCTGTCTGTATTTCCACCTTTTGTTTAACTGACGTTGGTCTGTGTTGGGGGCCGCTGCGGTTACGTTGCCAGCGGATGGGAGCGCTGTTAGACGCTGACCAATTAGAAAATGGGATGGCGTTAGAGGGACAGGCTCTTCGCTGCTGGTGTGGGTGAAAGTGATGGGACGGGAATTAACAACTGCTTCCACTTCTATCAGAATGGTTTCGATTTCTTCATATT
>NW_026548548.1:0-743 GCF_027596085.1 Anoplopoma fimbria | reverse complement strand
TATATATATATATATATAAATATATTGTGTTTTATATTTATTTTTTAAAATCTACCCGGCATGCAATGCGCGGTGATCGCCGGAACCTATTTCCCGGTCACCGGGATTCTACCGGGCGCCTCCTCTAGCTCCCAGACGGCTCAACCTCCTCTAGCTATGCTAGCTATAGGAGGAGTTGAGCCCGGCCGGTCCACGGTACGGTACCGTGAAAAACACCGGTAATCCGGCACACGGTATACAGGAAGGACACCCTGGCAGCTCTGTGCAGCTCCTTCAGCCACCGGCTGCTTCACCCCGGTGTGTGAAGGAGAGGTACCGCAGGTCCTTCCTTCCTGCTGCTGTCAGGCTGCACAACCAACTCTGCTCCCAGCAGACCACATGACCACAGGACAATAATAACATAATAACATGACAATAGAAACCTGTGCAATACATTGCACTGTGCAATAATGGTTAAAAAAGTTAAAAGTAGTTGAAATAGTTGTTGTTTTTCTCTGTCTGTAAATATAGTATTTCAGTTATTGTTGTTTTTTCTACTGTTTTTTATTGCTTATTTATAATACTTGTTTTATTTTATTTTTATTTTTCATTTTTTATTTTATTTATTTTAAAAATAAGAACTTGAAAATGTAAATATATACATATATATATATATATATAAATATATTGTGTTTTATATGTATGAACAAATGTCTCAATAAAGTTATTGAATTTAAAAATGAATAAATAAATAAATTAAAAAA
>NW_026548547.1:0-948 GCF_027596085.1 Anoplopoma fimbria | reverse complement strand
GTCGAGCGCCATTACAGCTCGAAACATGCTAAACTCGACGAGTTGAAAGGACAAATGCGTTTGGATAAAATTAACGCTCTTCGTCGGAGTTTGGGTGCTCAACAAGCAGCTTTCAGGCCACAGACTGACAGAGAGAATATTACGCGTGCAAGTTTTGTGGTGAGTGAACTGATAGCCACGAAGCTGAAACCTCAAGCTGAAGGAGAGTTCGTGAAGGAGTGCCTCGTAGCCGCCGCGGAGCTGCTCGCGCCCGACAAAGTGAAATTATTTCAAAGCGTCAGTTTGTCCCGGAGAACCGTTTCAGAAAGGATTACTGATATGGCGCAAGATATTGAAAAAACACTCAAGAACACTGCAAGAGACTTTGAGTATTTTTCTCTGGCCTGTGACGAGACAACAGACATCACACACACAGCGCAGCTTGCCATTTTTCTGCGTGGGATTACGTCTGAGTTTGAAACAAAGGAGGAGTTGCTGTCTTTGCAAGCCATGCATGGCACTACTAAAGGTGAGGATTTGTTCAATCAAGTTATTGTGGCCATGAACAATTTTGAACTGCCATTTGAGAAGTTGAGCGGCATCGCCACTGACGGAGCTCCCGCAATGCACAGTAAAATTGGCAGTGTTAATCCAACACTTAAAGAGTCAATTTTAACACTATTCCAGATAACATACGTTCCCTATCTACAAAGTGTTAAAATTACACTTACCATAGAGTTACATTTTGAGAGTTAATCCAACTCTGATAAGAGTTAATATTTGGGACTATATAACACTGACAAGTGTTACTGAAGTTTTACACTATGACGAAAATAACACTGATAGTGTTATTAAGATTTCACACTAGTTTTTTTTTTTAAGTGTTAATCTGAATTAACTCCTATTAATTTACTCTTAATGAGTGCTAGACCTACTTAACTCTGAGAGATTTGTCCCTACAGTGTTGAT
>NW_026548546.1:0-1578 GCF_027596085.1 Anoplopoma fimbria | reverse complement strand
GATCCACGGTACCGGTACCGTGAAAAACACCGGTAATCCGGCACACCGGTATACAGGAGGATGAGCCGTCCAGATCAACATCCGTGAAAACATCATGACGTGACGTCACTGCACCGCGACTGTGACAAACGCGAAACATTAAATAAAGATAATAAAACATTAAATGAAGAGAATGAAACATTAAATAAAGAGAATAAAACATTAAATGAAGATAATATAACATTTAACAATGGCCAAGCTGTCATCCCTGATGAACAATACCTCCCACCCCATGCAGGACACCCTGGCAGCTCTGTGCAGCTCCTTCAGCCACCGGCTGCTTCACCCCGGTGTGTGAAGGAGAGGTACCGCAGGTCCTTCCTTCCTGCTGCTGTCAGGCTGCACAACCAACTCTGCTCCCAGCAGACCACATGACCACAGGACAATAATAACATAATAACATGACAATAGAAACCTGTGCAATACATTGCACTGTGCAATAATGGTTAAAAAAGTTAAAAGTAGTTGAAATAGTTGTTGTTTTTTCTCTGTCTGTAAATATAGTATTTCAGTTATTGTTGTTTTTTCTACTGTTTTTTTATTGCTTATTTATAATACTTGTTTTATTTTATTTTTATTTTTCATTTTTTATTTTATTTATTTTAAAAATAAGAACTTGAAAATGTAAATATATACATATATATATATATATATATATAAATATATTGTGTTTTATATGTATGAACAAATGTCTCAATAAAGTTATTGAATTTAAAAATGAATAAATAAATAAATTAAAAAAATTAAAAATTAATTTAAAAAAAAAAAAATCTACCCGGCATGCAATGCGCGGTGATCGATCCACGGTACCGGTACCGTGAAAAACACCGGTAATCCGGCACACCGGTATACAGGAGGATGAGCCGTCCAGATCAACATCCGTGAAAACATCATGACGTGACGTCACTGCACCGCGACTGTGACAAACGCGAAACATTAAATAAAGATAATAAAACATTAAATGAAGAGAATGAAACATTAAATAAAGAGAATAAAACATTACCACATTACCCCATGCAGGACACCCTGGCAGCTCTGTGCAGCTCCTTCAGCCACCGGCTGCTTCACCCCCGGTGTGTGAAGGAGAGGTACCGCAGGTCCTTCCTTCCTGCTGCTGTCAGGCTGCACAACCAACTCTGCTCCCAGCAGACCACATGACCACAGGACAATAATAACATAATAACATGACAATAGAAACCTGTGCAATACATTGCACTGTGCAATAATGGTTAAAAAAGTTAAAAGTAGTTGAAATAGTTGTTGTTTTCTCTGTCTGTAAATATAGTATTTCAGTTATTGTTGTTTTTTCTACTGTTTTTTTTATTGCTTATTTATAATACTTGTTTTATTTTATTTTTATTTTTCATTTTTTATTTTATTTATTTTAAAAATAAGAACTTGAAAATGTAAATATATACATATATATATATATATATAATATAAAATATATTGTGTTTTATATGTATGAACAAATGTCTCAATAAAGTTATTGAATTTAAAAATGAATAAATAAATAAATTAAAAAATTAAAAATTATTT
>NW_026548545.1:0-278 GCF_027596085.1 Anoplopoma fimbria | reverse complement strand
AGCCCGCGGTCGCGGTCATTTTCACGCGGATTCAGCAGCATGGAGAGACAGGCTGATGGCACCACTGTTTAGTTCACTGCCTTAAAGACAGATTCAGCCGGATTTCAGCACTAAAATCCTCCGGAAAGCGCCTGCTATTTTTTCCTCCCTGGGCTGCTGGAGGTCATTTTACGCCGTTTTAGTGTGCTAAAAGACCGGCTGGAGGTTGAGCCGGCCGGTCCACCGGTACCGGTACCGTGAAAAACACCGGTAATCCGGCACACTGGTATACAGGAGGA
>NW_026548544.1:0-203 GCF_027596085.1 Anoplopoma fimbria | reverse complement strand
CATCATTCCTAAACTCATCGATCATTTTCTTTTCAATTTTATGCTAACGTATTCTACATTTCAACAGTAAATATTAATCTTTTTACTGCACTACATTTGTGATCCTTATAGCCACTTTGTACATTCTGATTTGACATTTAAAAGCTGTGAGTGTGTCTGGAATCTGCAGGCGCTCCCTGTATAGACGAAAGAGCAAGCGTGGT
>NW_026548543.1:0-836 GCF_027596085.1 Anoplopoma fimbria | reverse complement strand
AAAGTTAACAGTGCAAAAGCCTACTATTTGCCACTTTGGCAGCTCTCAAAACATATTTCTGCCAGGATAGTCACTGAAATGTGCAGATTAATGTAATGGTTTCCATCAAGAAACTGTCTCTAAACAGCATTGCCCACGTTTCAGGTCATTTTCAGCTAAAACTGTGGGTAACGCCACACATTCTACCTGTAAAGCTACTGTTATCTTTACAGCTAGCTCTCAAAACACATTCCTGCAGGATAGTCACTAAAAATTAGGATAATGTTCAATGTAACATATTTTACATGGTTTCCATCAATAAACTGGCTCTAAACAGCAGTATTTGCAATTTCAGGTCATTTTCAGGAAAAACTAAAGTTAACAATGCAAAAGGCTACTATTTGCCACTTTACAGCTACCAAAACATATTTCTGCAGGATAGTCACTGAAATGTGGATAATGTAATGGTTTCCATCAAGAAACTGGCTCTAAACAGCATTACTTGCAATTTCAGGTCATTTTCAGCTAAAACTGTGGGTAACGCCACACATTCTGCTAAAAAGCTTCTATTTATCCCTTTACAGCTCCTCAAAACACATTCCTGCAGGATAGTCACTAAAAATGGGATAATTTGAAAGAATACATAGTTTATGGTTTCCATCAATAAACTGGCCTCTAAACAGCAGTATTGCAATTTCAGGTCATTTTCAGGAAAAACTAAAGTTAACAGTGCAAAAGCCTACTATTTGCCACTTCAGCTCTCAAACATATTTCTGCAGGATAGTCACTGAAATGTGATCAAGAAACTGTCTCTAAACAGCAGTATTTGCAATTTCAGGTCATTTTCAGCTAAAACT
>NW_026548542.1:0-647 GCF_027596085.1 Anoplopoma fimbria | reverse complement strand
AGGGTCGGGCCTGGTCAGTACTTGGATGGGAGACCGCCTGGGAATACCAGGTGCTGTAAGCTTTTTCACTCCTCTTTACAAAAAGCAGAGGGCGCTGCTGCTTTTTCAGTGGACACCGACAGGGTGGGAAGGATATAGCTAGATCATGACTTGCCGGTATAGAAATGACACAAATCCAGTTAAATGATGGCTTTCATCATTCCTAAGCTCATCGATCATTTTCTTTTCAATTTTATGCTAACGTATTCTACATTTCAACAGTAAATATTAATATTTTTACTGCACTACATTTGTGATCCTTATAGCCACTTTGTACATTCTGATTTGACATTTAAAAGCTGTGAGTGTGTCTGGAAATCTGCAGGCGCTCCCTGTATAGGCGACAGAGCAAAGCGTGGTGATATAGTATCTTTAAAAGGACCTTTGGTAGGCACAATATTTGCTTACGGCCATACCACCCTGAACACGCCCGATCTCGTCTGATCTCGGAAGCTAAGCAGGGTCGGGCCTGGTCAGTACTTGGATGGGAGACCGCCTGGGAATACCAGGTGCTGTAAGCTTTTTCACTCCTCTTTACAAAAAGCAGAGGGCGCTGCTGCTTTTTCAGTGGACACCGACAGGGTGGGAAGGATATAGCTAGATCATGA
>NW_026548541.1:0-718 GCF_027596085.1 Anoplopoma fimbria | reverse complement strand
TAATCTACTCAAACTAAGGATGTCTGCTCTCTGTCTCTCTCATTCTTCTCCCCCACAGCGTCAGCTCCGGCTTCTCCTGCTCCAGCTTCTGAGAACGATCCACCACAAAGTAGATGATGTGGAGATGCGGCAGGCCAGAGACAGAGATGCGGCGGCCAGCAGCAGCAGCAGCAGCAGCAGCAGCAGCAGCAGCAGCAGCAGCAGCACCACCAGGATGTTGGCCAAGATACGCAGAGTGATCAGAACGGCCCTGAGAAACACACAAATACACACAAATAATAGATGAACAGCTCATTTATAAATATATATATATATATATATATATGTATGTATGTATGTACGCACGTGACGTGAATATGTGTATTTACAGCTGTGAAAGGACACATGCTGTTCATAGTCTTCCAAAAGGCCCACCTCCACCCACCCACCCACCCAGCATCCATCTGAGAAAAAGCTCTTTTGAGGACATTATTGTGGCTCCAACCCTGCTGTACTGTGCCTGTGTGTCTAATGTGTGACGAGCTCTCATATTCTACAATCACATCCAGAATAAAGGAAGGAATGTCTGTCTGTCACATCTGTCCATGTGTCTCTGCCTCTGTCTGTCCGTCTCTCTGTCTGTCTATCTCTCTCTGCCTGCCTGCCTGCCCGCCCGCCTGTCGCCTGCCTGCCTGCCTGCCTGCCTGCCTGCCTGTCCTGTCCGTCTTCACACACAACA
>NW_026548540.1:0-330 GCF_027596085.1 Anoplopoma fimbria | reverse complement strand
AAGCAGAGGCGCTGCTGCTTTTTCAGTGGACACCGACAGGGTGGGAAGGAAATAGCTAGATCATGACTTGCCGGTATAGAAATGACACAAATCCAGTTAAATGATGGCTTTCATCATTCCTAAGCTCATCGATCATTTTCTTTTCAATTTTATGCTAACGTATTCACTACAATTGTGAACCTTATAGCCACTTTGTACATTCTGATTTGACATTTAAAAGCTGTGAGTTTGTCTGGCAATCTGCAGGCGCTCCCTGTATAGACGAAAGAGCAAAGCGTGGTGATATAGTATCTTTAAAAGGACCTTTGGTAGGCACGATATTTGCTTACG
>NW_026548539.1:0-4168 GCF_027596085.1 Anoplopoma fimbria | reverse complement strand
GATTATAAATGTTTTTAACCATTTTTATTTAAATTCACTAAAACTAAAACCACGAGACAAACCTCTAACCCTAACCCAATACTAACACTAACAAACAACACAAACTTTGTGCTGTGCATCAAATGAAAACAAACAAAAAATTCTCATTTAAATTATATCTGTGAATCTTTACAGCAAAGCGATGGCAGTTTAAATGACACGATCGGGTTCGTTTGTTTCTCCTTTTAATGGCTGCACAATTTATCATAATTTTATAGAATTCAAAATATGGCCTGCAGCAACTTACATATCGCAGTATTTATATTAAATATTGTGGAGCTGCAGAGATGTCCCGAGAGAGAGAGAGAGAGAGAGAGAGAGAGAGAGAGTTTCCAGGCGAGTTTTGCAGGATTACAGTTAAAGATGACAAAATAATCCTTGCACTCATTTCCTTTTCACAGCAGATTTATTTTACTAAAGGCATCTTCTTAACTACAGGTAGTTCTTTATATCTAGTTATCAGGCTCCTCTTCTGTGGAACCAGGTTCAGTCCAGGGGGCCACACACTCACCACTTTTAAGAGCAGGCTTAAGACCTTCCTTTTTGATAGCGCTTATAGTTAGGGCTGGTTCAGGTTCGCCTTGGTCCAGCCCCTAGATATGCTGCTATATGCCTAGACAGCCGGGGGACTACCTAGGATACACTGAGCTCCTCTCTCCTCTTCTCTCACTCCTTCTTTATGTATTAATTTCCTATTTATGCACATTACTGATTTTGCTTCTTCCCCGGAGTTTTTGTGCTTTCTCGCCTCGCAGGTTCCCAGGAATCAGGGTTATATTTGGACTGTCATCGTGCCACCTGCTGAGGCCCTGCTGACACCCACTACTACTACCACTATCATTATTAGTCACATTACTATTATTATTCCCTGTACTATTACGCTTATTGGCTTTGCTTGTACCCTGGAGTCTTTGTGCTTTCTCGCCTCGCAGGTTTCCATAAATCGTGGCTGTACCTGGACCGTGGTCGTGGCTCCTGCTGTGACCCTGCTGACACCCACTGCTACCACCATTATTATTACTAGTCACATTATTATTACTATTCTGTATATCATTATTTTAATTCTACTATAGTCAATGCTGCTTTTATTATAAGTAGTCTTCATTTTTTTCCCTTCGTTACTCTGCCTACTACTCTTATTATATGAACAATTTATGTCATATACATTGAATGTGTTGTAACTGTTATGCTGTTCATTCTGTACACATGACATCTATTGCATTCTGTCCATCCTGGAGAAGGATCCCTCCTCTGTCGTTCTCCCAGAGGTTTCTCCCTGTTAAAGGGGTTTTTTAGGGGAGTTTTTCCTGTGCCGATGTGAGGGAAGGACAGAGGATGTGAGGAAGGACAGAGGATGTCGCATGTGTACAGATTGTAAAGCCCTCTGAGGCAAATTTGTAATTTGTGATTTTGGGCCATACAAAATAAACAGAATTGAATTGAATTGAATGAAAGATGGCTAATTAAAGATGTATTCTGTATGTTTGACATTTGAACTAACTTCAAAGTTTTTAGTATTTTTTTGTAGATTTTTTTTTAACCATAATGCAATTAAAAAAATAGCTCATTAGTATGAGCTTGTTGTATCTTGTTTAAAAGTAATCTGGAGTAAAACTAATGCTGTGCATCTGAACTCTATGGCCCGGCGTCGGCCATCAGACCTCTGGAGCTCGTCCAGAAAGCTGCAGCACGTCTGGTGTTCAATCGCCCCAAGTTCTCCCACACAACTTCCCTTCTCCGTTCTCTACACTGGCTCCCTGTAGGAGCATCCAGTTACAGACTCTGGTGCTAGCCTACAGGCAGGGCGGACTAGCCATCGGCCCACCGGGGACATCCCTGGTGGGCCGATGGCCCAAAATATAAACCCTCCGGCCCATCGCTATTATGTACCGGTCCACGCCCATCATCGCATCAGCCCTACAATGGTTAAGACAGCGGCACAAGCGTAATTTTCTCCAAGAGCTATACCTAAGATATCGCACTGACTGCTTTTATACTGCTACTCGCAATCGGTCTTCACACTCATGGTGACTATTTTTCGATTTTTTTTTTAAGTGTCTTCTAATATGTGTTTTACAGACTTCGGAAGTCCAAAGTAAGAAAAGATCTCCACCTTATTAATAAACACCTCTAAATTGGTTCTTACACAGCCGAAGTGTTCTCAGCTGTGCGGATTGGTAGAGAATTTGGATTTGCATACATACACGCAACGCGGCACCCAGTTCTACGCATGCGCTCAACCCATGAGGCCCAGCTCTTCGTTGCCTCTTCCAAACTCTTGTTTTAGGTGTTATTAAATATCACTCACTCTAGCTTATATTATATTTTATTTATTTTGTGCCCTTTCCTTTTATTGTTTATTTATAGCACATTGAGTTGCATAAAAAAATGAAAAAAGTTGCCTTTCCTTGCCTTGCGTCATTCTCTAGCAGACGAAGTTTTTGAGAGAGTTTTTGAGAGAGTTTTTTGAGAGAGTTTTTGAGAGTGAGTTTTTGAGAGTGAGAGAGCATGTCGGCACCAAAACGAAAAGGTGGAGCTGAAAAGCTAAGAGATAAAAAGAAAAAATGTCTGGAGGAAGGTGCCTCAAAACATTTAAAAATATCAAATTTCTTTGGAAAACCACCGACTGGTGACAGTGAAAAGGTAAGATGTGGCGTTGACCTTGCCAAATGTGAGCTTTCTATTCGCAGATGAGGTAACGTTCCCTACAGCTAGCCTTGCATATATAGACCGTTATGATCTGGTAAAATAAGCAAGCTGGTGTTGTTGTCAACATCTAGATTATCTATTTTAACATGTTAGCCGTAGTCACTGGCTTACAATCGATGAGCAAGCTATCCATGGTGGTAGTTGTAAATAGGGGCAATCTTATAATTTCTATTAACCTGTGACAAATAAGTTAACCAGCTAGTTTGTTATGCTAAAATCTAAAATTATAAATAATGTTTATATGTTATCTAGATTGTTAATATGTTATGTAGAGCGTTGACTTGGCCAAGTATAGCATGCATTTCACAACATATTATACAAAATGTTAATATGTTATCTAGATTGATGATTCAGCTGCAAAAACAAACATACATATATGATGTAATTTCTTTGTAATCATCCAAAATAATGTTAAGTGTATGGGTATTTTTCCCAGAAGGCCACTGACTGTTCGATACGCGCGATCCATTGAGTGGGCAACGCGCCGTGTATTGAGTGGGCCGGTCTGACAGAAACTCCCGGGCCACTTTTTCCCCCAGTCCGCCCCTGCCTACAGGGCAGTGAGAGGAACAGCTCCTTCCTATCTCCAGGCCTTGGTCAAGCCCTACACCCCCACCACTCCTCTCTGCTGCCTCGGGCGATTGGTTGCCCCGTCGCTCAGAGGTCCCTCCGACCGATCCACCCGGTCACAGCTTCTTTCTGTCCTGGCCCCTCAGTGGAGGAATGAACTCCCCCACTGACGTCAGGACAGCAGAGTCGCTGCCCATCTTTAGGCGCAGGCTGAAAACTCACCTCTTCAAGAAGTACTACCCTGAGCCTTCCTCGTAGCACTTATTGCACTCGTATTAGTTGTTGCATTTACTGTATTCGTATCAGTTCGCTGCACTTATTGAATTTGTATTCGTTTACTGCACTTATCCTATTCGTAGTAGTTTGTAGCACTTACTATATTCGTATTAGTCTGTTGCAATTATTGTTTTCATAGTAATCTGCCTCTGCACTATACTTTTGCTCTGGTTTATGCTTTAAGATGCTTGTTTAAGAAAGGAGATGCACTGATGACTTCTGGTGACTAGTAGTTCTCTTGAATAGCTATGTTGAATACACTTCCTGTAAGTCGCTTTGGATAAAAGCGTCTGCTAAATGACTGTAATGTAATGTAATGTAATGTAATGTAATGTAATGTAATGTAATGTCCTCACCTGTCTCTACCTGTGTAACTCAGCAGCACAAACAATGTGCTGCTGAGTTACACAGGACGGGAATGACATGATTTTAAAGTCTTACTATCTATCTTTATATCAGCTTTTTGAAACTGCTGTGTTAAGTCTAATGCCTCTTTTCTGTTTTAAGATGTTTCATGTAGCTTTTGATGCACTCTGCCGAAGAAAATGTCTCCTTTTAGCACAATAAAGTAGAT
>NW_026548537.1:0-846 GCF_027596085.1 Anoplopoma fimbria | reverse complement strand
TTCAATTCAGTTTATTTTGTATAGCCCAGAATCACAAATTACAAATTTGCCTCAGAGGGCTTTACAATCTGTGCACATGCGACATCCTCTGTCCTTCCCTCACATCGGCACAGGAAAAACTCCCCTAAAAACCCCTTTAACAGGGAGAAAAAAGGAAGAAACCTATGGGAGAACGACAGAGGAGGGATCCTTCTCCCAGGATGGACAGAATGCAATAGATGTCATGTGTACAGAATGAGCAGCATAACAGTTCTTAGATACAACACATTCAATGTATATGACATAAATGATTCATATAATAAGACTACATATAATAACAGCAGCAATTATTACAGTAGAATTATAGCCATGAAAATAGGGATAGTAATGTGACTAATAATAATAATCGAAGTAGCAGTGGGTGTCAGTCGGCTCACAGCAGGAGGCACGACTACGGTCCAGGTACCACAACGTTTCATGGAAACCTGCAGAACGAGAAAGCAAAAGGGCTTCAGGGTGGAAGTAAAGCTAAAATGCTTAATGGTACAGGTAATAGTAATAGTAATGTGACTAGTAATAATAATAATGGTGGTAGCAGTCGGTGTCAGCAGGGCCGTAGCAGGATGCACATCCACGGTCCAGGTACAGCCACGATTTATAGAAGCCTGCGAAGCGAGAAAGCACAAAGACTCCAGGGTAGAAGCAAGTCAATAAGCGTAATAGTACAGGCAATAATAATAGTAATGTGACTAATAATGATAGTGGTAGTAGTAGTGGGTGTCAGCAGGGCCTCAGTCGGTGGCACGATGACAGTCCAAATATAACCCCGATTCCTGGGAACCTGCGAGGCGAGAAAGCACAAGAACT
>NW_026548536.1:0-552 GCF_027596085.1 Anoplopoma fimbria | reverse complement strand
GTTTTGGGTGGGTAAGTGGGTGGGTAACTGCTCCAAAGGAAGCGCAGAAAACAAACAAAAACATTTCATACTGAAAGATGCAGGAAGCAAACTTCCTTGTAAGAAACACTCGAAACTAGATAGCTGTAAAAGAAAGATGGTTTTAAGTGATTCCGCTTAAAGAATCTCTCTCTAAAAAAAGAATATTCTTCATTTTTAGGTAATTTTTCAGAAACTAGTTTTCAAAACCAGTTTCTAACTAAAAAAACTAGCAGTTACAAATTTCTACACAAAAATGTTTATAACTGACACATATAAATGACCACATGGTTTTACTCGATCTTCTTAAAAAATGACCCTGGAAAAAGCTGATTTTCATTCTGAGCTACTTTTAATGAACATATGGTGTTGTAATCACTATACTGGCTTAACCTGCCATTTACCCCTCTAACCATAAACTGCATAAATGTTTAAGAAAAGATGGGTTTATGGGAATCCCTTTAAGAATCAGCTTCTAAATAGCAGAATTTTCTTTGTTAGCTTTCTTTCATAAAAAACAGTAGTTTTCATCTC
>NW_026548535.1:0-1053 GCF_027596085.1 Anoplopoma fimbria | reverse complement strand
GTCTCTCGAAACTCTTAATATGTTTTGTATTTATTTTCTTTGTTGTTTATTTTAAAGGTGCAGTTCCAGATATCTACACATCACTGATGTATGAAGACCGGTGAGAAGTAACTGTAAACTGAAAAAATAAATATTTTGCATTTTGACATACACTGGTGTTATATCCGAGACTTATTTCTCACATTCTACTCTTTATTTAGTGCAAGTATTGACAGGTCCCTTTGTGTTAAAAGAACGGATTTGAAGGGCCCCCTAGCTAAGTTCCTCGCCCTTGGGCCCCCAAATTACTAAATCCGCCACTGAGTTTACCTCCAGTTTACGCGACATTACTGCCAAAAGCTGCTATTTATCACTTTAAGCCTCCTAAAACACATTTCTGCAGGATATAGTCTCGAAACTCGATAATGTTCATGAATACACAGTTTACCTCCAGTTTACGCGACATTACTGCCAAAAGCTGGTATTTATCACTTTAAGGCTCCTAAAACACATTTCTGCAGGATATAGTCTCGAAACTCGATAATGTTCATTAATACACAGTTTACGCGACATTACTGCCAAAAGCTGCTATTTGTCACTTAAAGCCCAAAACGAAGGATATAGTCTCGAAACTCGATAATGTTCATTAATACACAGTTTACCTGTAGTTAACGCTACATAACTGTCATAACTGTCTCGAAACTCGATAATGTTCATTAATACACAGTTTAATCCAGTTTACGACATTACTGCCAAAAGCTGCTATGTATCACTTTTTTAAGCCTCCTAAAACACATTTTGGAGGATATAGTCTCAAACTCGATAATGTTCATTAATACACAGTTTACCTCCAGTTTACGCGACATTACTGCCAAAAGCTGCTATTTGTCACTTAAGACTCCTAAAACACATTTCTAAGGATATAGTCTCAAACTCGATAATGTTCATTAATACACAGTTTACTTTACGCGACATTACTGCCAAAAACTGTTTACCACTTTAAGCCTATAACACATTTCTGCTGGACATTTACTGAAATTTGGGTAATGTTCAATACACAGTTACCTCCAGTTT
>NW_026548533.1:0-419 GCF_027596085.1 Anoplopoma fimbria | reverse complement strand
ACTACGAATGCGTTGGCTGGGAATCTCCATAATGACAAAAAATCAGGTGAAGGGAAAATTGAGTTAGTAAATGTCATTGAGTATTAACACGTTCGACATTGATTACAGCAAACTTGATCACTTGGGTTTCATGGTGTAAGGTCAGCACTCTGGGCTCTGAATCCAGTGATCCGAGTTCAAGTCTCAGTGAAACTTTGTCAATAAGGAGGTGCTTGGTGCAAAATTCTACAGAGCAGAATGAATATAACTGTCCTGTTGTTCCCATGCTACAGTAGAACTCAAATGTGACGTGGAGATAAGTCAGTCATTGAAAGTCCTGTAACCCAAACATCGTTGTCAATGGTGGTCAATCAAATGTCTGTTTTACAAGACACAACTTTGAACGTCCAGAACACATTTTGTCTGGTCAAGCACTACAA
>NW_026548532.1:0-10685 GCF_027596085.1 Anoplopoma fimbria | reverse complement strand
CATGGGTGTTGCAGCTTTAAAGGTGCTAAAAACAAGCGCACCTTAGTGGTGACGTCATGTCACACACAGACAATCGTGAATTAATTGATTAGCGGGGGGGTAAGGTTATATAGGGACCTTGTAAATTGTTTGATGGTTGATTGTTCATGATATGCGACCCAGTGTCATGATGTAAAGAGAGAATAAACGAAAACTAAAGAGAGATCCAGTTTCTGTCATTCCTGATCGAATTGTCCTGCAATAGTTGGTGCCGAAACCCGGGACATTTAGATGAAGGAAGAAGAGGACGAAAAGTCCATTGGTTTGCAAGACAAACAAGAAGACAGAAAAAAGGAACAATGGCTGAAATCGACCGTAGAAAGAAAAAAAAGATCCTCAATCCGCACCGCTGTAACCAGACTGATTAACAAGATTGACGACGAACTTGTTAAAGAAAGACCAGATCCTGATGCATTGGAAGAGTTGCTGGAGCAATTGATATTGAAAGAAGATTATTTGACTAAAATGGATTTGGATGTGGAAGAACAAACAGCGACAGAAGATATAGAAGATGAGGTTTCAAGAGCCTTGGAATACAAAGATCACATATCACTGAGGAAGACGAGGACAAGGAGAGCGCTAAGAAGAGCGAAAGGTGATGCAGAGTCTGCAATGTCTGTTGAATCTAACCCCATGCGTAATAACGTGAAGCTGCCTAAACTTGTGATAGAAAAATATTCTGGAGACATCAGCCAGTGGCAGTACTTTTGGGGACAGTTTGACACGGCAGTGAACAGTAATCATAACTTAACAAAAACGGATAAATTCAGTTATCTGAAATCATATCTCACTGGCGCAGCTGCCAATGTAGTCGCAGGGTTACCATTAACTGATTCAAATTATGAAAACGCTACTCAGCTGCTGCAGAAAAGATTTGGCCGAAAGGATTTGGTAATTAATGCTCATATGACCAAATTGTTGAATCTTAATCCTGTAAAAAATGTCAGTGACATAAAATCGCTCAGATATTTGTATGATAATTGTGAAATCCAAATTCGTAGTCTGGCTTCGATGGGAGTCGTCTCTGACACGTATGGTAGCTTACTGTGCCCCATTCTAATGAAGCTCATTCCCGAAGAGATAACATTAGACTTCAGCAAACAAGTTGAAGAGGATGATGTCTGGAAAGTGGAAGAACTGATGAGCTTCATTCAAAAAGAGAAGTGGACAGCCGGGAGCGCACGGCCAACATGTCTAAAAGCGGAAAAGAGCGCACAAGTAAGGAACGTGAAAAGGAATCGCCAGGCGCATGGGAAATGCGAACAAGACGACATAACACAATGACAACGTCTACCCTTTATGCGGCGAACCAAATGGACAGACAATATTGTTTTTTTTGCGAGAAAAATAATCACCAGTCTAAACACTGCCATGAAATGTCTGTGCCTGAGAAAAAAGAAAAGTTAAAAAATCAAGGAAGATGCTTTGTGTGTTTTGGAACGAGACATGTTGCCAAGGATTGTCGCACTAAAGGTATCTCTTGTGAGAAATGTAATCGACGTCATCACCAAGCTGTGTGCTCCTATGATGGGCGTGAATTCAGAAAAGAAAATGAACCGGCAGATGCCGTGATGTCCATGTCTCCCAATGAATCAAAGCGAGAATCAGTTCTCCTTCAGACCGCTACTGTCTGGATAGAAACTCCAGTTACAAGGCAACTCACCCGCTGTCTACTGGACGGAGGGAGTCAGCGAAGCTTTGTGCGTAAAGATATCTCCAGTGCGCTCAACCTCCCCAAAGTTGGTGAAGAGACTCTAAAGTTACACACGTTTGGCTCTAGTGTCCCACAAAATATCACCTGTAATAAAGTAAAATTAACACTGAGCAACATCAGAAATGGCCAAAGTGTACAGTTAGAAGTGTTGGAAATCCCAAGAGTGTGCTCTTCCATTATGAGAGTAGCGGGAGAGGAAGTGCGCCAAGAACTGGAGCGAAAAGGCCTGCAGCTGGCTGACACTTCAGTGAGCGGAATGGAGACGCAGGAGCTTGGAGTCCTCATCGGTGGCGATCACTACTGGAAAATTGTGACAGGAAAATTGGAGCGCCTCTCAGAGTCGCTGGTGGCGCTGGACAGCAAGTTTGGATGGTTAATACAAGGAACCGTATCCATGCTAAATGTGACAACTGAAACAGAACCTACAGATGTCGGAACTCTGCACGTGAGTGTTGGACTGGATGAGAAAATAAATCACACACTGCGCTCCTTCTGGGAAATCGAATCCATCGGGATAATGAATGAAAAAGAATCACTGAAAAGTAATGAGGAGGCATTGCAGCTGTTTGAAAAAACTGTCCAGTTCAAAGAAGAAAGATACGAGGTGAGATTACCTTGGAAAAATGAAGACCATGACCTGCCCTCCAACTATAATGTTGCCAAAAGACGTTTTGATCAGCTTGTAAAAAAGTTTCAAAATAATGTGCCACTTTATGAAAAGTACAGTGACGTCATCATCATCATCTATGCAGTGGTCTGCTGGAGCAGCAGCATCTCAGCAGCTGACAAGAAGAGACTGAACAAACTTGTCAGGAAGGCCAGCAGTGTGCTGGGGTGTCCACTGGATACGGTGGAGGTGGTGGGAGACAGGAGGGTGATGGCCAAGCTATCATCCCTGATGAACAATACCTCCCACCCCATGCAGGACGCCCTGGCAGCTCTGTGCAGCTCCTTCAGCCACCGGCTGCTTCACCCCCGGTGTGTGAAGGAGAGGTACCGCAGGTCCTTCCTTCCTGCTGCTGTCAGGCTGCACAACCAGCTCTGCTCCCAGCAGACCACATGACATGACAATAATAACCTGTGCAATACACTACACCGTGCAATAGTAGTTAGGAAAGTTAAAAATAGTTAAAATAGTTGTTGTTTTTTTCTCTGTCTGTAAATATAATATTTCAGTTATTGTTGTTTTTTTTTCTACTGTTTTTTTATTGCTTATTTATAATACTTGTTTTATTTTATTTTTATTTCTTTATTTTTTATTCTTAGCTTGTCTTCTTCTACTATGTCTCTTGTGTGCACTTTACTCTACGGTGTTGTAAGTCTGCAAATTTCCCCGCTGCGGGACTAATAAAGGATTATCTTATCTTATCTTATCTTATCTTAAGGAGTACGTCAGTCAGGGAATAGTGGAGCGCGTGCAAAATGTGGTCACTGATAATCCCACGTACTATCTCCCCCACAGAGCAGTCATTAATGAAGAGCGTTTGACCACAAAGTTAAGAGTTGTATTTGATGCTTCGTCCCATGCTGAAGGTTGTCAATCACTAAATGACTGCTTAATGACAGGCCCAAATCTGAATCCTGAGTTACTAAGCATCCTGTTAAAATTCAGAAAACACGAAGTGGCATTTATGGCTGATATCAAAAAGGCCTTTCTACAGATATATATTCGAGAGCAAGACAGGGATGCATTACGATTCTTGTGGTTAAATGACTTGCCAAAAGCCAACGAAAAACCTAATGTAAGCATTCTGCGCATGACCAGAGTCCCGTTTGGTGCTTCCCCTAGTCCCTTTCTGTTGGCAGCAACCATTAGATACCATTTGAAAAAATATCAGCAAATGCATCCCACTGTGACATCTACCCTTGATAAGTGTTTGTATGTAGATGATTTGATCTGTAGTGCCCCTAGTGTACAGTCAGCGGCCAACCTCGCCACGCAAGCTAAAAGCATCTTAAAAGAAGCAGGAATGAATTTGTGCAAATGGAGCACAAACTCTGGAGAGCTGAAAGACCTGTGGGATGAAGAAATGGAAAACACGATAAGTGGAAAAGTCGAAGTGAAAAATAATGTGTTAAAAGTTCTTGGACTAACATGGAGAACGGAACAAGATGACTTTGTTTTCGATTTGACCAGTTTGATTGAGTTCCTGAAAACCTCAACAAACACAAAAAGAGGCGTGTTGCAGGCTGCTGCTCGCATCTTTGATCCAATCGGATTTCTGTCCCCTTTCACAATCAGAGTAAAATGCCTTTTCCAAAAAATGTGGGAACTGGGCTTAACATGGGACATTGAGTTACCTGAGGATCTGTTGCAGCTTTGGCAGCAGTGGTGCACAGAATTACCTCGCATCAGACAAATTAATATTCCAAGGTGCTATCAAGAGGCGTTCACTGACCTGAATCCACCTGTTAAAAAAGAGGTTCACGTCTTCAGTGATGCGAGTGAAAGTGCATACTGCGCAGCTGCCTACATGAGAGTTATCCCCGAAAAGGGTGAGTGCACAGTGACTCTTATAACAGCAAAAACAAGAGTAGCGCCACTTAAAAAAGTAACTTTACCGAGACTAGAACTCCTCGGTGCTCTCATCGGAGCTAGACTCAGTCACTATGTAATTACGCACCTTGAAATGGAAAAGAATCAAGTGAAACTGTGGAGTGATTCTATGATAACTTTGCACTGGATAAAAAGTTCAGCAAAACAGTGGAAACCCTTTGTGGAAAACAGAGTCCGAGAGATCCAGAGTCTCACAGAACCTGAGCAGTGGAGCTTTTGTAAAGGGAAAGAAAATCCTGCCGATAGCGCCACAAGGGGCATAAGTGTGAACCAGTTGCTAGGCAACACTCTGTGGTGGACGGGCCCCCCGAGTGGCTTAAGCAAAGAGATGTAAATTACCGTGACAATGATATTGAACCAAACGAAAATGATGACGCTGTAAAAGAAAATATGGCAGTTGTGGAAATTACCAGTTTGTTAAATTCCAAAGGTTCAAAGGAAATGGAAATACTCGAAATAAAGAACCACAGTGACCTCAGCCGAATGCTGCGGATTACTGCGTGGGTCCGACGATTCATAAACAACGCCAGAGAAAAGGCAAAAAGCACCGGAACATTAACAGCTGGAGAAATCGCTGAAGCAGAGCTTTATTGGATCCGATTAACGCAGAATCAAAGTTTCTACGAAGAAATCAATCAACTGAAAAGAGGTAAAGAAGTTAACTTTCAGTCCAAAATTAAGTCTCTAAGTCCCTTTCTGGATGACAGTGGAGTACTAAGAGTGGGAGGCAGGTTACAGATGACAGGATTGAAGTTTGAACAAAAGCATCCCTGCATCCTCCCTGCAAATTACATGTTTTCTGAGCTGTGTAAGAAAATGTCACCAGCAAGTGTTGCATTCTGGTCTCCAAGACACGCTAAACCAAGCGAGAGAAAGATTCTGGATAATGAAAGGAAGACAACTAACGAAAAGAGTTGTACACGCTTGTCTTATCTGTCGTAAATATAAAGCCAAACCAGCCCAGCAGATTTCAGCGCCTTTACCTGCGCAGCGCATTGAAGAAGCGCCTCCGTTTGAGATCACGGGAGTGGATTTTGCTGGACCTATGTACAGTAAGAATCAAGGAAAATGTTATATTGCTCTTTTCACCTGTGCAGTCACCAGAGCCATTCATTTAGAGTTGGTGACTGATTTGACTACGGAAAAGTTCCTGCTGGCGTTCAGACGTTTTGTGTCACGCAGAGGACTATGTACCACAATATATTCAGACAATGCTAAAACGTTTAAACGAGCCAACAAGGAGTTGACAGCATTGTGGGATTCCCTGTCATCTAAAGAACTACAGGAATTCTTTGCTGAAAAACGAATAATCTGGAAGTTTATAGCAGAAAGAGCTGCTTGGTGGGGTGGAATGTGGGAGCGAATGGTGAGGTCGGTGAAGACGTGCCTACGTAAAGTTCTGGGAAAATCATGTCTGAAATATGAAGAAATCGAAACCATTCTGATAGAAGTGGAAGCAGTTGTTAATTCCCGTCCCATCACTTTCACCCACACCAGCAGCGAAGAGCCTGTCCCTCTAACGCCATCCCATTTTCTAATTGGTCAGCGTCTAACAGCGCTCCCATCCGCTGGCAACGTAACCGCAGCGGCCCCCAACACAGACCAACGTCAGTTAAACAAAAGGTGGAAATACAGACAGCGCCTAATCAATACATATTGGACCCGCTGGAAGAAGGAATATCTCCTGGAGCTACGATCTGCACATTGCTCATCTCATGTAAAAAGATGCACAGAGTTAAAGCTCGGAGACGTTATCCTAGTGAATGAAGACAAACTGCCCAAACATCTTTGGAAAATGGGAAGAATCAAAGAAGTTTATATCGGAAGAGATGGAAAGGTACGCTCTTGCCTTGTTATGCTACCTTCAAGGAACCTAATCAGAAGACCAGTACAATTACTGTATCCCCTTGAACTTGATGTGTAATGAGAACCAGAAGAGTCTCATTGGCCGGGAGTCTGTTGCAGCTTTAAAGGTGCTAAAAACAAGCGCACCTTAGTGGTGACGTCATGTCACACACAGACAATCGTGAATTAATTGATTAGCGGGGGGTAAGGTTATATAGGGACCTTGTAAATTGTTTGATGGTTGATTGTTCATGATATGCGACCCAGTGTCATGATGTAAAGAGAGAATAAACGAAAACTAAAGAGAGATCCAGTTTCTGTCATTCCTGATCGAATTGTCCTGCAATAATGGGGTAATGTGGTAATGTTTCATTCTCTTCATTTAATGTTTTATTATCTTTATTTAATGTTTCGCGTTTGTCACAGTCGCGGTGCAGTGACGTCACGTCATGATGTTTTCACGGATGTTGATCTGGACGGCTCATCCTCCTGTATACCGGTGTGCCGGATTACCGGTGTTTTTCACGGTACCGGTACCGGTGGACCGGCCGGCTCAACCTCCTATAGCTAGCATAGCTAGAGGAGGTTGAGCCGTCTGGGAGCTAGAGGAGGCGTCCCGGTAGAATCCCGGTGACCGGGAAATAGGTTCCGGCGATCACCGCGCATTGCATGCCGGGTAGATTTTAAAAAAAAAAAAAAAAAATTTTTTTATTTTTTTTAATTTATTTATTTATTCATTTTTAAATTCAATAACTTTATTGAGACATTTGTTCATACATATAAAACACAATATATTTATATATATATATATATATATATATATATATATTTTACATTTTCAAGTTCTTATTTTTAAAATAAATAAAATAAAAAATGAAAAATAAAAAAAAATAAAACAAGTATTATAAATAAGCAATAAAAAAAACAGTAGAAAAAACAACAATAACTGAAATACTATATTTACAGACAGAGAAAAAACAACAACTATTTCAACTACTTTTAACTTTTTTAACCATTATTGCACAGTGCAATGTATTGCACAGGTTTCTATTGTCATGTTATTATGTTATTATTGTCCTGTGGTCATGTGGTCTGCTGGGAGCAGAGTTGGTTGTGCAGCCTGACAGCAGCAGGAAGGAAGGACCTGCGGTACCTCTCCTTCACACACCGGGGGTGAAAGCAGCCGGTGGCTGAAGGAGCTGCACAGAGCTGCCAGGGTGTCCTGCATGGGGTAATGTGGGATAATGTTTGTTATATTATCTTCATTTAATGTTTTATTCTCTTTATTTTCATTCTCTTCATTTAATGTTTTATTATCTTTATTTAATGTTTCGCGTTTGTCACAGTCGCGGTGCAGTGACGTCACGTCATGATGTTTTCACGGATGTTGATCTGGACGGCTCATCCTCCTGTATACCGGTGTGCCGGATTACCGGTGTTTTTCACGGTACCGGTACCGGTGGACCGGCCGGCTCAACCTCCTATAGCTCATAGCTAGAGGAGGTTGAGCCGTCTGGGAGCTAGAGGAGGCGTCCCGGTAGAATCCCGGTGACCGGGAAATAGGTTCCGGCGATCACCGCGCATTGCATGCCGGGTAGATTTTTTTTTTTTTTTAATTTTTAATTTTTTTTTTTAATTTATTTATTTATTCATTTTTAAATTCAATAACTTTATTGAGACATTTGTTCATACATATAAAACACAATATATTTATATATATATATATATATATATATATATATATATTTACATTTTCAAGTTCTTATTTTTAAAATAAATAAAATAAAAAATGAAAAATAAAAATAAAATAAAACAAGTATTATAAATAAGCAATAAAAAAAACAGTAGAAAAAACAACAATAACTGAAATACTATATTTACAGACAGAGAAAAAACAACAACTATTTCAACTACTTTTAACTTTTTTAACCATTATTGCACAGTGCAATGTATTGCACAGGTTTCTATTGTCATGTTATTATGTTATTATTGTCCTGTGGTCATGTGGTCTGCTGGGAGCAGAGTTGGTTGTGCAGCCTGACAGCAGCAGGAAGGAAGGACCTGCGGTACCTCTCCTTCACACACCGGGGTGAAGCAGCCGGTGGCTGAAGGAGCTGCACAGAGCTGCCAGGGTGTCCTGCATGGGGTGGGAGGTATTGTTCATCAGGGATGACAGCTTGGCCATTGTTAAATGTTATATTATCTTCATTTAATGTTTTATTCTCTTTATTTAATGTTTCATTCTCTTCATTTAATGTTTTATTATCTTTATTTAATGTTTCGCGTTTGTCACAGTCGCGGTGCAGTGACGTCACGTCATGATGTTTTCACGGATGTTGATCTGGACGGCTCATCCTCCTGTATACCGGTGTGCCGGATTACCGGTGTTTTTCACGGTACCGGTACCGGTGGACCGGCCGGCTCAACCTCCTATAGCTAGCATAGCTAGAGGAGGTTGAGCCGTCTGGGAGCTAGAGGAGGCGTCGGTAGAATCCCGGTGACCGGGAAATAGGTTCCGGCGATCACCGCGCATTGCATGCCGGGTAGATTTTTTTTTTTTTTTTAAATTAATTTTTAATTTTTTTAATTTATTTATTTATTCATTTTTAAATTCAATAACTTTATTGAGACATTTGTTCATACATATAAAACACAATATATTTATATATATATATATATATATATATATATTTACATTTTCAAGTTCTTATTTTTAAAATAAATAAAATAAAAAATGAAAAATAAAAATAAAATAAAACAAGTATTATAAATAAGCAATAAAAAAAACAGTAGAAAAAACAACAATAACTGAAATACTATATTTACAGACAGAGAAAAAACAACAACTATTTCAACTACTTTTAACTTTTTTAACCATTATTGCACAGTGCAATGTATTGCACAGGTTTCTATTGTCATGTTATTATGTTATTATTGTCCTGTGGTCATGTGGTCTGCTGGGAGCAGAGTTGGTTGTGCAGCTGACAGCAGCAGGAAGGAAGGACCTGCGGTACCTCTCCTTCACACACCGGGGTGAAGCAGCCGGTGGCTGAAGGAGCTGCACAGAGCTGCCAGGGTGTCCTGCATGGGGTGGGAGGTATTGTTCATCAGGGATGACAGCTTGGCCATTGTTAAATGTTATATTATCTTCATTTAATGTTTTATTCTCTTTATTTAATGTTTCATTCTCTTCATTTAATGTTTTATTATCTTTATTTAATGTTTCGCGTTTGTCACAGTCGCGGTGCAGTGACGTCACGTCATGATGTTTTCACGGATGTTGATCTGGACGGCTCATCCTCCTGTATACCGGTGTGCCGGATTACCGGTGTTTTTCACGGTACCGGTACCGGTGGACCGGCCGGCTCAACCTCCTATAGCTAGCATAGCTAGAGGAGGTTGAGCCGTCTGGGAGCTAGAGGAGGCGTCCCGGTAGAATCCCGGTGACCGGGAAATAGGTTCCGGCGATCACCGCGCATTGCATGCCGGGTAGATTTTTTTTTTTTTTTTTTTAATTTTTTTTTTAAATTTATTTATTTAGTGAAGCAGCCGGTGGCTGAAGGAGCTGCACAGAGCTGCCAGGGTGTCCTGCATGGGGTGGGAGGTATTGTTCATCAGGGATGACAGCTTGGCCATTGTTAAATGTTATATTATCTTCATTTAATGTTTTATTCTCTTTATTTAATGTTTCATTCTCTTCATTTAATGTTTTATTATCTTTATTTAATGTTTCGCGTTTGTCACAGTCGCGGTGCAGTGACGTCACGTCATGATGTTTTCACGGATGTTGATCTGGACGGCTCATCCTCCTGTATACCGGTGTGCCGGATTACCGGTGTTTTTCACGGTACCGGTACCGGTGGACCGGCCGGCTCAACCTCCTATAGCTAGCATAGCTAGAGGAGGTTGAGCCGTCTGGGAGCTAGAGGAGGCGTCCCGGTAGAATCCCGGTGACCGGGAAATAGGTTCCGCGATCACCGCGCATTGCATGCCGGGTAGATTTTTTTTTTTAAAAAAATTAATTTTTAATATTTATTTATTCATTTTTAAATTCAATAACTTTATTGAGACATTTGTTCATACATATAAAACACAATATATTTATATATATATATATATATATGTATATATTTACATTTTCAAGTTCTTATTTTTAAAATAAATAAAATAAAAAATGAAAAATAAAAATAAAATAAAACAAGTATTATAAATAAGCAATAAAAAAAACAGTAGAAAAAACAACAATAACTGAAATACTATATTTACAGACAGAGAAAAAACAACAACTATTTCAACTACTTTTAACTTTTTTAACCATTATTGCACAGTGCAATGTATTGCACAGGTTTCTATTGTCATGTTATTATGTTATTATTGTCCTGTGGTCATGTGGTCTGCTGGGAGCAGAGTTGGTTGTGCAGCCTGACAGCAGCAGGAAGGAAGGACCTGCGGTACCTCTCCTTCACACACCGGGGTGAAGCAGCCGGTGGCTGAAGGAGCTGCACAGAGCTGCCAGGGTGTCCTGCATGG